>NW_024081060.1:9459-20780 GCF_003009895.1 Hyaena hyaena | reverse complement strand
TTTTTCTTTTCTCTTTCTTTCTTTCTTTCTTTCTTTCTTTCTTTCTTTCTTTCTTTCTTTCTTTCTTTCTTTCTTTCTTTTTTACAAATAGTTTATTGTCAAGATGGTATCTCAGTGTGGTTTAGATTTGTATTTCCCTGATGAGGAGGGATGCTGAGCATCGTTTCATGTGTCTGTTGGCCATCTGGATGTCCTCTTTGGAGAAGTGTCAGTTCATATCTTCTGCCCATTTCTTCCCTGGGTTGTTTGTTTTTTGGGTGTGGAGTTTGGTGAGTTCCTTATAGATTTTGGATATTAACCCTTTATCACAGAACTTTCAACAATAGCCCAAACATGGAAAGAGCCTAAGTGTCCATCAACTGATGAGTGTATCAGAAAGATGTGGTTTATCTATACGATGGAATACTACATGGCAATGAGAAAGAATGAAATCTGGTCATGTGTAGCAACATGAATGGACCTTGAGGGTGTTATGGGGAGCGAAATAAGTCAGGCAGAGAAGGACAAATAACATATGTTTGCACACGTAGGAGGATTAGGAGGAACCTAATGGAGGACCATGGGTGAGAAGAAGGGGAAAAATAGTAGGGGAGAGGGAGGGAGGCAAACCGTGAGATACTCTTGAATGCCGAGAACAAAATGAGAGCAGATGGGGTGTGGGGAAGGGGAACGGTGGGCATGGAGGAGGGCACTTGTGGGGATGAGCTCTGGGTGTTATATGGAAACCAACTTGACAATAAACTATTTTTTCAAAAAGATGAAATTCAGTATTTCCTTAGGAGTGAATTTCATACAGTCCTTTGAAAACAAGGACTATTTTTTAAGATATTTATTTTTGAGGGAGAAAGACAGTGTGAGCAGGAGAGAGACAGAGAGAGAGACACACAGAATCTGGAGAAGGCGCTAGGCTCTGAGCTGTCAGCACAGTGCCTGATGCAGGGCTCTTACTCACTACCCGCATGATCATGACCTGAGCCGAAGTCGGCCATTTAACCCACTTAGCCACCCAGGCGTCCCAGAGAACAAGGACTATTATCAATGTTAAATATAAGATACATTGTTTTCCCCAAAGGGAACAGAGCGGTGGAGAGAAAAGTGTTCTTTATGATTTTGCTTGAAACAAGTTTAAATAGTCTGATTAAATAGCGAAAGTACATTTGTCACATACATTTTACTTTTCCTTGTGTATCTCTATGTAAATCTATAGTATTCAGTAATCTCTCTATAAACTGTTCTTTAAAAACTGCAAATTCTTGATGGTTTATTTTCTTTGTTGACAGTTGTCATGAGGAACTGTCAATACTACACAGATCCGGCTCCTTTTCTCCGTCTTATCATTTTCCTGCCTTATGGATTTGTTTTGTTTTATGTTTATTCCTTCTTCTACAAGCCCTCTGCCATTTCCTTGGTCAGACTATCCCTGCGGTTCACATGGCCAATTGCAATAATAGTCTTCCTCAACCTCCCTGTTTCTTCTCTCTGGTTACTTCAATCTGTCATGTACACATCTGCCATACTACTCTTTTCAAAGCATGGTAATGAGTCACTCCTTAGCTTCAAAGCAAAGCAAAAACAAAAAGCAATGATTCTTTATTTCCTGAAGAGTAGTATCTATAAATTCCTAAACCTGACCCTACATCCCATTCAGACAATGTATAAGCTGTTCCTTCTTAGCAACCACTTCCCTATCTCTCCTCTGAGCAGAGTGCTTCTGAAGAATCTAACACTGTCGTGTGTTGTGACATTTGTATTTATGTGCTTTCTTTCATTTTAGGCCTTTATTTCCTAGACGATGTGGATCTAGTAGCATTTATCCTAGTGCATTATGACAAGTAGGAATTCAATGACTATTTATTTTTATGTATTTGTTTTTTGAGAGAGAGAGAGAGAGGGAGTGAGGGAGAGGGAATGAGCAGGTGAGAGGGGTGGAGAGAGAGAGAGAGAGAATTCCAAACAGACAAGCAGACTCCACACTCACCATGGAGTCCAACTCAGGGCTCTATCCCACAGCCCTAGGATCATGACCTGAGACTAAATCAAGAGTTTGCAGCTCAACAGACTGAACCACCCAAGTGTCTCTCAATAACTGTTTATTGAATTGAGTTCTTTCAGCAGAAAAATGTGGGAGAAGCATCAGGTCATGCGCCCTTGTGCTCCAAATGGGATCCATCATAGAAAAAAGAAAATGGCAGCCTGTCCCTTATTTAGGCTGTGGAAAGTCTCTGATCCAACTCTCTTCCAAATGACCTTGGTTGCTGCTCTATTTGCTACTGTTCTTGGTGAGTAATAGAGAGATAAGTTCAGATTGGCAACAAACATTCAAGATCATCCACTTTTTCACTTTTAAGACCAACAGATGATTAAACTTTCAGCAGAAAGCACATTCAGCAACAAGGGATTTAGTTGATCAGAAATTTGGAATTTGAAGTTTGATGGGGATTTGGAATTATTTGGGATTTAGGGGTAATTTGTTTTATCCACAAAGGAAGCAATTTTCTAGACACTTCCTCCTATCATTTCTCCTCCAGGGATTTCCAAAGCATCTGTCACCCAAGCATGACTTGAAACCAATCTGTATGATCTATCAGCCTGACTAAGCAATTGTCACTGCTTCTGGGTCTATCTAGAAGAGAGAGGGGAAATAAGTATAGACTTCTACTAGGACTTCTGAAATGTAAATTAATCCTCTATTTAATTATTGCAAGGTCAGCAGGATTAAGACTTTTATGTTTCAAGGACCCCATGCTTTTTCCTTCACACCATTCAAAATCCAGCATGCACAAAAAATACAAACTAAAAAATGTTGTTCTTATCCATCTCCCAGCTACCTGGGTTTCCTATAGGAAACTCAGAAGTTTCCTATTTCTGAGGCAACCAATCTTACACAATGTTTTTATGATGAAATAATATGCTTCTGTTGAGGGAAATTGTAGGAATTACTGGCTTTGCCCAGTTACTTTGGAGTCAGCAGATCTGAGGAATCTGATAGGTGGATGAAATCACATCTACTATCCTTTTAGATAAGTTATCTCATAAATAGCAGAAAGAGGACGAAAGAGTTCTGCCTTTTATTACTATCATTCATCATTAACATTATCATTATCCTTTATCAGCAAATATGTGCTACTGATCACTCACTGGATTCATTGAACAATGGGGATAATAGGAGTCGTTATTTTTCTTGATTAGAGGAGAATGGTTCTTCCTCTAAAAATTGTACTATTGAAACATTAAGACACTGTGTTTCAAGGTATTAACTTCTGGGATTCTTCGTCTTTTTGGTGTGCAGGTATTTGTGATGTCCCACCGAATTTACACTTTGCTTCTCCAACAAATGTGTTGAACCAGACTTCCTTCAGGTCTGGAACTATCCTGAAATACACCTGCCGCCCTGGTTACAGTAAGGATCTTTTTAAAAGTCAGGTTCTTACCTGCCAACGAAATTTATGGGTCTACGATGAGTTCTGTGTCAGTAAGTGTGAACAATCATTTTTCTTATTTGTGCTTTTCCCTTCTTTGCAAAATTGTTTCAGGAATTAAGTTTTCTGAACACAATTGATAATATTTGATTGCTAAGAAACCATCTAGTTGTCAGTTACTGATTCCAATGTACACATGTGTGCTACCTTTTGAAAAACATAACAAAACCATAAAAATTATAAACTACCTAGTTGCAGTGAAAAATAAGTTTATCGTTTGCAATATAGTTCAATAAACATTTCTTTCCAAAGTGAACTACAAATTCAGTTTTAAGATTTTGAAAAACATCTTCATTCTTTACAAAATTATAAAAAAATGTTATATGGCTAAGGATGCCTGGGTGGTTCAGTGGGTTAAGCTTCTGACCTTTGATTTTGGCTCAGGCCATGATCTCACGGTTTGTGGAATTGAGCCCTGTGTTAGGCTCTGCCCTGACCGCACAGAACCTGTTGGGATTCTCTCTCTCTCTCTCTCTCTCTCTCTGCCCCTTCACCACTTGCATGTAGTCTTTTTATCTCAAAATAAACACATACACTTTTAAAAAAAAGTTATGTGGCTACAGAGCAGTAATGCGGTTTCCAAAGAAACTTCACCCAAAATATTTGCTGTGTTTGGAAGAAGATTCTGTGATTCACTTACAGTTGAGAATAAATTCTGTAATGTTTTTCCAATAGTAAGGGCATACAATCTACAATTTTTGTTATACCTTTTGTAACTCATGAAATGCAGTTTTGAGTGGCCTAAATACAAAGTACATGCTACAGATATAGAATGGATCATAGATTCCTAATCAGTGTCTATCCTGGTTCATAGACTCCATAACCACAGTGATTTAACTGAGTATTTTTCTTTATTTGTGAAATGTACCAGAAAAATATGAGATCACATTTTGTATTCATTTATCCTCCAAAGTAAACATTTAATGTTTCAGGATCAGAAATAAGTTTGAATCTCAGTTTCTAGGTCTTTCTGGAAACATAGGTCAAAGCTAATCAGTCAATCTTCTTTTCTAATGCCTTATCTATGAGTACATGGAATCACTAATTATCATTTTAATATTTTTTTTTGTCAGAGAAAAAATGCAGACACCCTGGAGAATTGCAAAATGGGCAAGTGATAGTTAAGACAGATATCTTGTTTGGATCACACATAGAATTCGCCTGCTCAGAAGGGTGAGTGTGAAGCAATCTAGAAATAATTCTTTTAAATTAATTTTTTAAAAGTAGCTAATGTGTTCATATAGTTCAAAAGTAAAAATGATTGGGCGCCTGGGTGGCTCAGTTGGCTAAGCATCTGACTTCGGCTCAGGTCATGATTTCACGGTTTGTGGATTTGAGCCCCGCATCGGGCTCTGTGCTGACAGCTCAGAGCCTGGAGCCTGTCTTCAGATTCTGTGTCTCCCTCTCTCTGCCCTTCCCCCACTCATGCTCTGTCTCTCTCTGTCTCAAAAATAAACTATAAAAATTTAAAAGAAAAAACAAAAACAAAAATAAAAATGATGTAAAACCGTATACACTGAGAATTTTCACTTCTACTCTCTCACCACCCACTCCATTCTTTTGTGTCCTTAAACAAGGATCCACTTTTATTGGTTTCTTAAGTATCTTTCTAGTGTTTATTTTTTACAAACGCAAGTTAAGAAATCAGTATACATTTTTATTGTACCTTTCCAACAACGAACATAGCTTTGAAGATTCTTTCCTTCCTTTCTCTCTCTCTTTCTTTTCTTTCTCTCTCTCTTTCTTTTCTTTCTTTCTTTCTTTCTTTCAGAGAGAGAGTGAGTGCAGGTAGAGAAGAGGAGCAGAGGTAAAGAGAATCCCAAACAGGCTCCATGTTCAGAATGAAGCCTAATGCAGGGCTTGATCCCACAACCCTGGGATTGTCACCTCAGCTGAGATCAAGGGTTGGGTGTTCAACTGACTGAGTCAACCAGGCACCCCTGAATCTTGCCTTGTTTTTTACTCATCAGTGTATACAGGACATAGTTCCACATTTGTGCATAGAAGTTCCTCATTGATTTACCTTTACAGCTTCATAGAATGTTTCCAATTTTTGCTGTTCTGAATGGTGCTCTAATGTATTACCTTGTACATAAATAATTTTGTACAGATGTAGTTATATCTATAGGGCCAATTTCCAGAGCGGGATTTCTGGGTCAAAGAGTACACATTTTTGAAAATTTTAAAGATATTGCAAAATTGCTCTCCTTAAAGGTTACAGTGTTTTGCAGAGTATGTAAATGTCTTTCTCTTCAAAAACTTTCTGTATTGCCAAGCTTTTGAAAGCTTATAAAGTTTTTGAAAATTTTCCAATTTAATAGGTAAAACTGGAATTTCACTATAGTTTCAATGTATATTTCTTTTATTATGATTGAGGCTGAACATATTTTTACGTGTTCAAGAAACACTACTTATTTGTGGACTATTTGGCATATCCCTTTGCCTATATTTTCAATTAATTTGTTGAATTTTTATTCTTAATTTTTAGGCTAGATATATACATACATGAACCTCTATATATACACAGGATATACACACATGAACCTGTGCTTATTAGGGTTTAGAGCTTTTTTCTGATATGAATTGCAAACTTCTCCCCAAGTATATAATTTTTCTTTTTACATTTTTTTTCTTCTCAAGGAAAAAATGTGTTTCTGCTTCAAGTTCATCAATTTCTCTTTTTAAAATGACTTCTTGGGGGGTGGGGCACCTAGGTGGCTCGGTTGGTTAAGCGTTAGACTCTTAATTTTGGCTCAGGTCATGATCTCATTCTCATGAGTGTGCTCTATGCTGAGCTTGGAGTCTGCTGCTTAGGATTCTCTGTCTCCCTCTGTCTCTCCCCTTCATTCTCTCTCTCTCTCAATCAATCAATCAATCAAATCAATCAATAAAAAAATAAAATAAAATAAAATAAAATAAAATAAAATGACTTCCAGATTTTAGGTCATTGTTTAAAAGTCCTTCTCCAATACAAGATTTTAAAGTATTTGCCTAGATTTCTTCTACTGCTTGCACGTTTTCATATTTTTAATGTTTAAAGCTTTGATCCATTTAGAGTCAACATATAATATACAGCATGAAGTGCATATTTTAGGCTATATTTTTCCATATGACTTTCCTGTTACCGCAAAAGTCCATCTTCAGTTTACTAATTTGAGAGCGCTTTTTGGTACTGCATTAAATTCTCATATGTGTCTCATATATATCATGTATGTATCTATATGTTTCTACTAAATCCCATTGTTTTGCCTCTATATTTATATACTCATTTCACAGTGACCTGCTTATCAAGACTTTATAATGTGTCTTAACAGCCAATATAAGTAGTCTTGCCTTACTGCCTTTAAAAAAAAAAGGCAGACAAAACTTGTTTGTTTTTTACATAAAGTTTTAAGTTAAGCATTTTTTTATTTTATTTTTTTAAAGTTTATTTATTTTGAGAGAGAAAGAGAGAGAGAGGAAGAGAGGAAGAGAGAGGCGGGGAAAGAGAGAGAATGAGTGTGGCTCAAACTCAGGAACTATGAGATCATGACCTGAGCCAAAGTTGGATGCTTAACTGAATGAACCACCCAGCAGCCTCTAAATTTAGCCATATTTTAAAATCAATGCTGGATTAGTGTTTAACTTAGGTTTTGAAGAATAGACTCTTTTAAATGTTGAGTCTCCCTGGACAAAAATAGGCTCTTGTAGGGGATGCAACACTTTTCCTCTCCCCTCTTAGGGTCTCTGACTGGGCCTGAGAATTAGGTTGATATAAAACAGATTAACTGGAGAAAAGCATACACATTTTATTTTTAGACACACGAGGGAGCCTACAGCAGGAGAACTGAAGACCCAAGAGGTGATTAGACCCAAGTGTTTATATGCTAGGTTGAAAAAAAAGTAGCAATTGTAGAAAAATAACAAAAATACATGGGGAAGCTACAGGAAGATTAAGGGTTATTTTCACAAGGTCTGTTTGTATAGAATTCTCTTGGCTTCAACTTTTCATCTCTGGTGATAAGATTGTTCTTTTCCTCGTGGTATAGGGATAGTATCTTCCACATGACAATTTTATCTCCTGCTTTCAGGAAGAAAAGGGAAGTCCAAGTGCCTTTCCTGTGTCTGCCATTTCAAGTGCCTTTAGCTCAAAATAATTTTCAGTAATTTTACTCTTTGCTGTCTTGGAATATATCATTTAGGTCAACATTTTTTGCTATTTGCTGCTATTTTAAAATGTAGATTAGGTAATATTTTACTTCTGTAATACTTTCTTTGATATCCATTTTAAAATAGCTATTTTGTTTTGTTTTGTGTTCCTCCTTCAGGTTCTCCAACTAAGTATGTGTTGATTTTCCTTTGCTTGCTATCTGTGTTTAATATTTTCCTCTAATGTTGTTTTCTTTAGTTTGATTTTCTCACATATGTGAGCCTTATTTATCCCTTATGGCTCCCAACACGGAAAATGAGAGGACTCAGAATGGAAGAGCTGGCAGAACACTAAAGTGCTCCGTTGGAAAAACTGGAAACCACACTTTTCAGTTGGTTTCCTGGGTAGTTTGGAAAACTTACATTTTTAAGAAATTTCAAAATAAGAAAAATACTTACTTCTCACTCTCTTTTATCTTATTAAAAGATTCATTTTTCTTTACTTTATCATTAAGTAAATCCTCTAGTTTGCCGGAGGTCACATTTGCATTAGGCTTCATTCAGAGTGTACATTATTCCTTGATGAGAGTACAATTTTAAAACATACTAACAGTGCCTTTTCTTTCTGTTACCATAATATACAGAGGGCAGTAAGACAAATTAAAGAAAGCTTAGAACTTGTAAAGAGCTATAAAAATGGGAATCGTGAACAGGGAGTTAATGGTGTATTGGAGAGGGTAAGCACCTCTAAGTCAGAAGTAGGCTGCATGTCAGAGGACATGAATGTTTGGGGTCAGTAACCTGGCTGGTACTGTCCTCTACAAAAACACTGCAGAGCACACTCAGATGAAAAGCCTTTTACCCTACATTGTTCTGTTTGAGCTCGGGATAAACTCCACGCTTAATAAATAGTTGATATCCAACAATAGATTCCAGAATAAAAGAATGAATGAACAAACATGCACATCTCATTGCAATGATGAAGTTTTACTGAATGGAGTGCTCAGTGGGAAGTGCTATTTGGAAAACATTGTTTCTTCATTTTTTAAAATATTGAGTAATCAGTTAATTTGTTTAGACCTCTTTATCCAACTTCATTTAGAGTCCGAAGAATTTCATTGAAATCTTTGGTCCTGTCTTATTCAGATATGTTTTAATTGGCTCAGCCACTAGTCATTGTGATATCTATGATAAAGGAGTTGATTGGAGTGATCCTCTCCCACAATGTATAAGTAAGTAAAGACTTTTTCTAACTTCAGCATAAGCCTAAATGATGTTCAGTACTAAAACTCCTGTGCTTCTTTGCTGCATCTTCTATCCTCCATTAAAATTTGTATCATGAATTTTAGATTTGCAAGGATATGTTCCCTGATTATTTCTTTCTCATCCCAGTTGCTAAGTGTGAGCCTCCTCCAGCCATCAGCAATGGGAAACACAATGGTGGAGATGAAGATTTCTATGTATACGGCTCTTCTGTTACCTACAGCTGTGACCCCAACTTCTCACTGTTAGGCAAAGCCTCCATTTCTTGCACAGTGGAAAATAAAAAAATAGGCGTCTGGAGCCCAAGTCCTCCTACTTGTAAGAGTAAGTCATGGTGCCTGGGTGGCTCAATTGGTGAAGCATCTGACTCTTGATATTAGCTCAGGTCATGATCATCGATCAGGTCATGAGATCGAGCCCTTC
Source organism: Hyaena hyaena (assembly GCF_003009895.1). Classification (NCBI taxonomy): domain Eukaryota; kingdom Metazoa; phylum Chordata; class Mammalia; order Carnivora; family Hyaenidae; genus Hyaena; species Hyaena hyaena. Next base: position 11,487 of record NW_024081060.1, on the reverse strand, counting down.
TCCTCCATATCGAGTCCTGCATGGAGCCTCTCATCTGGCTCCACACTGAGCATGGAGACTGCTTGAGATTTTCTCTCTGCCCCATTCCGCTCGTGTGTGCTCTCTCTCTCAAAATAATTTTAAAAATTAAAAAAATAAAGGTAAGTCACAATGGTGAATTTTGGATTGGAAGGTGAATTTGTTGGGGGAAATGGAATGATTACAAGAGTAATTATTGCTATGATGCTTTCATTTCTTTTCCCCAACTGACTTATGCATGGTGTACCACTGTGCAGTAATAAGCAGCACCAATCTCTCATCGGCTTTGCAAAGTGAATTTGGTTTTCATTCACACTGAGTCTGCTCCATGTCTGGAAGATTCCAGGGCAGTGTAGTCTGGGTGGTAGTTTAGCAACAAACTTAAGCAGTCCATGATGCTTTAATCTTGTGGTACCTGCACATCAAAACGTGCTTTCAAAATCTGCTCAATAGGTGAAGAGAGAAAAGTAAATTATGCCCTGGCTTCTTAAAAGAGCTTTGGAGGCACCTGGGTGCCTTAGTCGGTAAAGTGTTGGACTCTTGATTTTGGCTCAGGTTATGATCTCATGGTTCGTGGGTTTGAACCCTGCATCAGGCTCTGTGCTGACAGCTTGGCGTCTGGAGACTGCTCCAGATTCTGTGTTTCCCACCCTCTGTGCCTCTCTCCCACTTGCGCTCTGTCTCTGTCTCTCTCAAAAATAATAAACAAACATTAAAAATGTTTTGTATGCATCCACTTGGCATATACTGTATTAGGCTTTTGTGTTATAGTTGACACTGGATTAACAACAGCAGTAATATCCTCATTTCCATTTCTTCTTTATAATCCATTCATATCTTCTTTTGATTCTTTAGAAATCTCTTGTTCTAAGCCAGAGATTCAAAATGGAAAAATAATCTTGGGATTTGGACCTCACTATACTTATAAAGACTCCATGGTATTTGACTGCAATAGAGGTTTTATTCTCAAAGGAAGCAGTTTAATCCACTGTGAAGAAGATAACAACTGGAATCCTCCTCCTCCCACTTGTGAGCTCAGTAAGTATGGACCATAAAAGGATTTCATGTTTTCATCTTAATTACCCAGAAATGTTGGTGAGGGCATACTTGTATGATGAGACCCACTTGATCCACAGTGAAAATTTAAATTTAGATCAATGACTGTCTACGTCTTGTAGTTGTTGGGGGAAAAAATGAGACAGTCCACTGGGCGATATCTTCTTTAATCACAAAAGGTTGCCACATACAGTTGTGCAGGTTGTGGACTCTCCAGTGCTAAAGGGAGACATTAACATGGTAGACATTGTGGATTAGTATATTTCTTTCAACAATTCTCTTGCAGTTAGAAGAAAATTGTTTTCTTCCAAAAAAAATCATTACATTATGATAATTTTCCCCCATGGGGGGGACACCTTTTTCTAAATTCCACAAATTTATTATATGGCCTAACTATGATTCTGACACTCTGAAATTATAAACTCATGTGGATCCTTAAGAATTACATTAATACTAATAATGATAACTTGGTGCTAGTCTGTTTCTGGTGTGGTCGATGCATCAGCCAGACCAAGATGGTTTCTGACTGAATGATCACAGGAGATCCTTTGGTAGGGACAGGCTAGTTGATGGTCACTGCTGCATCCCTAGTAATAGTGTCTTTTCCCCCTTGTTCTTCCTTTATGAGCAGATAGTTGTATTGGCTTACCAGACATCCCAAATGCCTCCTGGGAAACATATAACCACCACATGTCAACAAATCAGAGAATTTATAGTGTTGGAACTATGTTGAAATACAGGTGCAATGATGGCTATAAGCCTACTTCAGATTGGCCTACGACTGTGACTTGTCAGGAAAATTTGACTTGGACCCCACATGTAGAGTGTAAGGGTGAGTTTCTGCTTTTTAAATCTTTTTGTGTATTAAATGTCCAAAATGTGCCAGGATTTCTTTTCTTTTTTTTTTTTTTTTTACAAATAGTTTATTGTCAAATTAGTTTCTACATAACACTC
>NW_024081060.1:0-9075 GCF_003009895.1 Hyaena hyaena | reverse complement strand
GCTCTTTCCATGTTTTAGCTATTGTGGAGAGTGCTGCTATGAACATTGGGGTACATGTGCTCCTATGCCTCAGCATTTCTGTATCCCTTGGATAAATTCCTAGCAGTGCTATTGCTGGGTCATAGGGGAGTTCTATTGTTAGTTTCCTGAGGAACCTCCACACTGTTTTCCAGAAGGGCTGCACCAGTTTACATTCCCACCAACAGTGTAGGAGGGTGCCCGTTTCTCCACATCCTCGCCAGCATCTAGAGTTCTCTGATTGGCTCATTTTAGCCACTCTGACTGGTGTGAGGTGGTATCTCAGTGTGGTTTTGATTTGTATTTCCCTGATGAGGAGGGATGCTGAGCATCGTGCCAGGATTTCTTTTCTTATCTTAAATGAATGCAATTTTATCTTTCAAGCTAAGTTGAGAATTATAATAAATCAACAGAAGAGTGAAGTATTACTGTCAGAAGAGATTATGCAAGTCTTGGAGGAGCTGAGAATTATAACTTTTCCTTATCCTTGTTCACAATCAAATGGGATATGGTACAGATGTGAAGTATTATGCACATTAAATAGCATCATTACTGGTGCAGGGAGAATGGAGGATACTGCTCATCTATGGACAAAGCCAGGCCCCCACCACAGCCCTTTCCTCTCCAATGTAGTCTTTGGGGTGCTTAGTAGAAGGAAAGACTATGAAACAGTCATGAGCTCAACCAGCTGCAAGATGACTTGTGTCTCATGTCTTTGAGCTATGGGACTGCAGGCTATAGGAGTTGGGTCTCGTGACCTTCCTCTAGAAGACAGACCTTGACCCCTGACCCAGTACTCTTGCCTCAGAGGGATAGACAGGAGACTTTGTCCAGTCTCACTGGTAAGAGATGTCTTTTCTCTTTCTGAGAGAATGTGAGGGGCTGAGAGACAGGTGGATGCAATTTTATGGGTTTCAGTGGAATTGAGTACAGAAGGAGAAAATGCTTTCTTCCACATATGAGAATCTGGCCATTTTAGAGGTGAAGACACTGAGGCCCAGAATATAGGGAATCTTTATTCTATAGACTGGAACTTGAAGAATATGTAAAACGAACAAGTAATGAAAAGTTGTAGATTAGATCAACCCATTGGAAGATCACTTATTTCACATTAGGACTTAGAGCTTAATTGCAATGATTTAAACTCATTTGAAGGAAATAAAATGAAGGATTTTTAATAAAATGACTGAATTAAAATATATTTAATGATTACTACCACCACTTAAATATCAAAGAAGTAATTAATACAAGTCTTTGAAGCTTCTCTTTAATGAATAAAGAGCAGTGATTAATGCACTATTTTTTTCTGTATAAATTCATGCTTATTTACACATGGTTAAAAGGGTATTTCTGTTTTCCTCCATCTTTTTCTTTTCTCTTGTCTTATTATTAAAGTATAGTTGACACAAAATGTCACATTATTTCATGTGTACAACATACTCTGACAATTCTGGACATTACTCAATGTGACCACAATAAGTGTAGTCACCATCTGTCACCATACGTTATTCCAATATCACTGACTATATTCCTTATGTTACTTTTTATCTCTGGGACTTATTTATTCTACAGTTGGGAATTTGCACCTCTTGATTCTCTTCACTTATTCCACCCATCTCCCAGTAGCCTCCCCTATGGCAACCACTAGTTTGTTCTCTGCATTTAAAGTCTGTTTGGTTTTTTGGCTTTGATTATTTTGCTGTTTGTTAGATCCCACATATGGGTGAAATCCTATAGTATTTGTCTTTCTCTGTCTGACTTATTTCACTTAGCATAATACCATCTAGGCCCATCCATACGTTGTAAATTGCAAGATCTCATTATTTTTTATGACTGAGTAATATTCAGTAATGTGTGTAAATACACACACACACACACACACACACACACACACCACATCTTCTTTACCCATGCATCTTTCAATGTACACTTGAATTCTTGCATGTCTTCTTCACACCAATTTATATTCCCAGCAACGGTGTCCAAGAGTTCCCTTTCCACCACATCCTCGCTAACACATGTTATTTCTTGTCCTTTTGATACTAATCATTCTGATAGGGTTGAGGTGATGTCTCACTGTGGTTTGATTTGCATTTCCCTGGTGATTAGTGATGTTGAACAACTTTCCATGTGTCTATTGGCCATCTGTACGTTTTCTTTATAAAAACATTTATTCAGGCAGTTTTGACCAGATTATTTTATTTTTTCAGTGTTGAGTTTGATAAGTTCTTTTATATATTTTGGATATTAACCCCTTAACTGAATGTATCATTTACAAGTATCCTTTTCCATTTAGTAGATTGCCTTTTTGTTTCATTGATGGATTCCTTCACTGTGCAAAAGCTTTTTATTTTGGCAAGGTCCCACCAATTTATTTTTGCGTTAGCTTTCCTTGCTTGGAAAGACAGTCCATAAAAATGTTGCTGATGCTAATGTCCAAGAGATTAATGCCTATGTTTTCTTTTTGGAGTTTTATGGCTTTGGGTCTCACATTTAGGTCTTTAGTCCATTTTGAGTTTATTCTTGTGTATGGTGTAGGAAAGTGGTCCAGTTTCATTCTTTTGCATGTAGCTCTCTTGTTTTCTCAATACCCATTTATTGAAAATACTGTGTTTTCCCCATTGTATATTCTTTGTCATAGATTAATTGATTATATAAACATGGGTTTATTTTGGCACTCTCTATTCTGTTCTAGTGATCTATGTGTCTATTTTTGTGCTAGCACCATACAGTTTTAATTACTATAGCTTTGTAGTATGTCCTAAAATCTGGACCTGTGATACTTCCAACTTTGTTCATTATAAGGATTATTTTAGCTGTTAGAGGTCTTTATGGTTCCATATAGATCTTAAGATGGTTGGTTCTAGTTCTGTGAAAAATACTATTGGCATTTTGATGGAGATTGCCTTAAATCCATAGACAGTTTTGGGTGGTATGAATATTTTAAGAATATTAATTCTTCCAGTCCGTGAGCATGCATATCTCTCTTTTTGTTTGTGTCATCTTAAATTTCTTTCATGAGTGCTATATAGTTTTCAGAGTATAGGTCTTTCATTTCCTTGGTTAAATTTATTCCTAGGTATCTTATTCTTTTTGGTACAATTGTAAATGGGACTAATTTCTTAATCACTCTTTCTGCTACTTTGTTATTAGTATATAGAAACTGAAGAGATTTTTTTTAAAGCTTTTATTTATTTACTTTGAGAGAGAGAGAGAGAGCGAGCGAGCAAAGGCCAAGAGAGAGGGAGAGAAAGAATCCAAAGCAGTCAGCACATTGTAAGTGCAGAGCCCATGCAGGGCTTGAACTCACAACTGTGAGATCATGACCTGAGATGAAATCAAGAGTTGGACACTTAACCAATTAAGCCACCCAGGGTCCTGAAACACTATAGATTTCTATATATTAATTTTGTGTCCTATGACTGTTTTAATTTATTAGTTCTAATAGTTTTTGTTGGAGTCTCGGGGATTTTCTATATATAGTATCATGTCATATGCAAATAGTGACAGTTTTACTTCCTCCTTACCAATGTGGATGCCTCTTACTTCTTCTTCTTGTCTGATTGCTACAGCTAGGGCTTCCAGTACTATGTTGAATTAAAGTGGCAAGAGTGAGCAGCTTTGTCTTATTCTTGATCTTATAGGAAAAGATTTCAGTTTTTCACCATGATCATTATGATGACAAACTATGGGTTTTTCATATGTGACCTTCTCATGTTGAAGTATGTTTCCTCTGAACCCACTTTGTTGAAACTTTTTTTTTTTTGTCACAAATGGATCTTGTGTTTTGTCCAATCTTTTTTCTGCATCTTTTGAAATGATTATATGTTTTAAAAAATATTTTGTCTCTTGTTAATTTGATGTATCACATTCATTGATTTGCAAATATCGAACCATACTTCCACTCCTGGTATAAATCCCACATGATTATATTGAATAGTCCTGTTAATGTATTGGTGAACTTGGTTTGTTAATATTTTGTTGAGAATTTTTGCATCTGTGTTCATCAGGAATATTGCCTGCAGTTTTTTTTTTCTTCTGGTTTTGGTATCAAGGTAATATTGTTTCCATAGAAGAAATTTGGAAGTTTTCCTTCTACTGTTTTTGAAATATTTTGAGAAGAATGGACATTAACTCTTCTTTAAATGTTTGGTAGAATTAACCTGTGAATAGTGAAGTCATCTTGCCTGGACTTTGGTTTGTTGGAAGTTTAAAAACCTACTTTAAAATAATATTTATTTTACTCACTAGAGTCTTATTGATTTAATTCTTTAATAAAGGATATTTTTTAATCATTTAAAAAGCAGAAAGGAGGGGTGAGGGGCACTTGGGTGGCTCAGTCAGTTAAGCATCCGACTCTTGATTTCAGCTCAGGTCATGATCTCATGGTTTGTAAGATGGAGCCCCATTGTCAGCATGGAGCTTCCTTGGAGTTTTCTCTCCCTGCCTCTCTCATGCCACTCCCTCACTAATTCTCTCTGTCTCTCAAGATAAATAAATAAACTTAAAAAAAGAAACTATTAAAAGATAATAAAGGGGCACCTGGGTGGCTCAGTCTGTTAAGCGTCTGACTTCGGCTCCGGTCATGATCTCACGGTTCGTGGGTTCAAGCCCAATGTCAGGCTCTGTGCTGACAGCCAGCTCAGAGCCTGGAGCCTGTTTCAGATTCTGTATCTCCCTCTCTCTCTGACCCTCCCCTGGTCATGCTCTCTCTCAGAAATAAATAAAACATTTAAAGAAAAGATAATAAAAATCAGAAGTGAAATGGTATTTATCCTAGTTATCAGAAATTGTGAAACAGTGTGGACTTGGACTCATGACTAAAATACTTAAAAGTACTTTTGCAGTATTACCTAAACATTATATAATGTGGAAAATACATAAATATTGGATGTTTTTATTATAATTCATAAATAAATGAGTGGCAAGAGTATTTGAGTATGCCTAAAATATCCCTATCGTACTGCTAGTCAATCTCCTGATGTGAAGAATAGGATATTTTAATTTGCTATGATACTTTCTCTTACATCAAACAATATCAAGTTCTACCTGAAAGTAGTTCTACTAATTAATAAAAAAGCATATCTTTACATCAGCTCTTATTGCATTAAAATGAAAGAACTTAAAAAGCTCTTTCTCTTAAATTTGACATCAAAAAAGAAAAATCCTGGCCATGTGCAGTAATTCAAATATTTTCCTGTGCATTAGCTGTCAGGTGGATATAAACTTTTAGGGACATATTTCCTCCTGTTACTGAGGCAGTGTAAGTTATTGGAGAGGTTAATAATGTTGTAACCCTAGTGAAAACACAAAGCAATCGATGTTATTTGTCATTGTTTTTGAATACTTCAGAAAATTTACACTTTCGTACAGGTTTCATCCAACTTCTTATTTTGGAACCTCCTAATGAAATTATGTAGTTGGAAGGAAATGACTGGGTTGGACTACTTTAGCAATCAGGGGCAGGGCAAGCAGACCCAAAGTTTCTCTGGAACCCTCTTCTGTCTCTAAGTTCTCTTTGGTGGTGACATGCCCAAAAGGTGGGAATGAGCTTATTATCCATCAAAGTCTCATTGCAGTGATTTTATTAACCTTCAGTCTCATTTTTAATTTTTTAGAGGTATGTTGCCCAATACCAAACCTGAAGAACGATGGCCAAATAACTGAAAAGAAAACTAGTGCTGCCAATAGCTGTCCTTTTTTCAAGGGAGATGCAATTTTATATACGTGTTATAAGAGATATACGTTTGAAGCTACATGTCAAGCAGATGGCACATGGTATCCCAAAACACCAACATGTGATGAGAGTAAGAGCTTTTGGATTTGTGTTATTTTAGATGTTTCTTTGTATCAAAGTGATGGAGATTAATAAGGAAAGGTTTGAAATTAGCTACAAGATTTTATATAACCTGCATGGTTTTTAGAATGGATAAATTTGTTAAAGAGCACTGCCCACCACCCCCAGTCCAACTTTCCTTTTCCCGCCCCCCACCCCATTGTTTATTCCCATTGTCTTGATCTTGGTTCTTTGCTTTGCTTTTCTGAATCAGGAAAATAGGCCACATCTAATAGATAAGCTGGACTTTTCACTTACTGCCTTGTTATTTTTGGATTTTTGTCCTTTTTTTGTCTTCTTTCTGGTCCATATACCCAATCTGCAGTTCAATACACATTCAAATCTATTTGAAGCCGTCTTTCTAAACTAACGTCCTTTCTTCCTCAAACTTCCTTCTTTCCTTCTGCATCCATCCATTTAGCTTGCACACACATACCCAGACTATATGCCTATGACCCAGGCTCGGCTTTTTTCTGTTCTGTCAATTGGTTATCATGGACATGCCCACAGAGCCATAAGTGTGAGCTAAAGCAGCACCTGGGCCACCGCGGATGGGCACAGGGAGAGTCCAGGCTTCCATCTTTGTGCAGGTTCTTGTGCCATTGGGTCCTGCGCATGCTCAATCCCAGATGATGACTCCCGCTTTATAGTGAATTGTGTGTTGCCTGCCTGGCCTTATAACTTGTTGGTTCCAATACAATAGCTCAGGAAGCATGATTTGGGCACATGCTCACTTCATGACCCAATGTCAGGCACGGTTTCTATCAGGACCAAACAACATGTCAAGAGTTATGTCTCAAAGAGTGCATAATTCTCTGGAGCAGTGCATGGCCTTGCTTCCGGAAGTCAAGGGTCTGTGCTGTGATAGTCCCATTGACATTTGTATGTTTTCCGACTATAGCCACCTTCAGTGTACCAGGCTATATATGCAATGTCCTAAGGTTTAAAAACAGAACGATTTCCCTGACACTGGACTAGCTGCCAACAGGGAGTCCTCTCCCAACAGAGACTGCACTCCAACCCAACTGTGTCTGTCATCTAGCGCATGGGCAGGAATAGTATTCCCAAGTATGGAACATGCAGCCTCTAGAAACCAGAAAGTTCTATAATGTTGGGCATCATTTTTTTCTTGCTGTGATGTGCCATTTATAAGAATTTGACTTTAGTTTGGAGGGATAGCCTAGCAGCCATTGCCGTGGACCTCTACATATTGTATTGATCTGGCAATCCCTTGAATCTTTATAGGCTATATTCTGGAGCATCATTCTGCAGGTTGGAAAAGCCTCAGGCTTTCCCTTTACCTCCTGAGTCTCTCTTGTGTGTCTTTTTTACTAGTCACGCAGAATACCCACAGCATTTCTGGTGACCAAACATGTGGGGTTTTTTCTTACATCAAGAATTCTCCACAGCACCATCTGGGTGTCCTATAATTTAACTCAATGCCTACAGTATTGACCTGGAGATAGTGTCACATCCCACAGCTTAAAGACTCAGTCTCACAGATTGCCCCGTCCCTCTTGACTTCATATGCCAATTGAGGATAGTATGTCCCCAGGTTACCACCAAAATCTAGGATACAAATTGGAGGTTCCCATAACTTCCTTCTCAAGTTCCATTAATTTGCCTAAGTTATTTACAGAACTGAGGGAAACACTTTCTTTTGTATTTACCAGTTTATTAAATGGTATGATGAAGGATACAATGAACAGCCAAATGAAGCGATATATAGAGTGAAGTCTGGGAGGGTCCCAGGCACAGGCGCCCCTGTCCCTGTGAGTTGCTGTACATCACCTTCATAGTATGTGGATGTGTTCAGCCACCTGACAGCTCTCCAAACCATATACTCCTAAGATTTTATGGAGGCTCACCCTCTGCAGTGTGATCAGTTACTGACACTGTTTCCAACCTCTCCCCTCTTTGGAGAGGAGAGTGGGGCTGAAACCTTCTAAGGTTTTTTCATGGCTTGGTCTTTCTGGTGACCAGCTCCCATCCAGGAGCCACTGAAAGCTGTCTCAGTAGGAAAAAGATGTTCTTAGTGTTCTCAGCACTTAGGAATTTACAAAGGTTTAGGAGGTCTGCACCAGGAACTGGGACAGATCTCTCTCTCTCTCTCCCTCCCTCCCTCCCTCTCTCCCTCTCTCTCTCTCTCTCTCTCTGTTTCTGTCTCCCTCTCTGCTCTTCTGATTCTATCATCTAAATCTAGATATCTCTATATATATGACATCATGCTAGAATCTTCTTGTCCATGGTGTCATATAACTAGATCTAAATGACTTATCTATATCTATCTATCTCTCTATCTCTCTATCATCTATCATCTAGATCTAGATATCTATATATATATGACTTCATGCTAGATTCTTCTTGGCAATGATGTCATATGTATATTATAACTAGATCTAGAGAATCTATCTATCAATGTATCTCTCTGTCTATCTATCTACACACTGGCTTCTTGCCCATTCAGTAGAATTAACACGATGCCTTAGATATACTGGAAATGTGGATGTCCAGACAGTCTTAGTATCTTCAGGCTCTTTTGTGACAGGCGCCAGAGACTAATCACAATCCAGGTCTAAAACTATAGATGTGGGATTGGATCCTTCCATGTGTATGCAAACTGTTTCTGAGACTTTCTTTCTGAGTGGGATGAATAGAAGGAAGGCACTAGCAAAACCAGTGACCTCAGTTACCTGAAGATACTTATGTCTACTTTCCCAAAGATACCACATCTGAAATGAGACTAAAATGTTCAGTTTACAATACTTTACTGTATTTTTCATATTCCTATTTTTCCAGGTAGACAGATTGGGGAAGTAAATGGCGATATGATGGAAATATAGATTTAGTTCTTCAAGAATGACACGGATTTTACCATTTCTCCCTGCCCCTTTGTATATGATGTTTTTGTTAATATAGTGTCTTTGCTTCCTGGGGGAGGGAATGGGAGTATCAATGGCTTCCTCTTGACTTCATGGATACAATTGGTCTTACCCCTTAGGCCAAAAATTCAATATGGGGTTTGGGCCAAGTATTAATTTTGTTTATTCCTATTATACTTTTTTTTTTTAAATGATTTTTTTTATTTATTTCTAGGAGAGAGAGAGAGAGAGCGTGAGCAGGGGAGGGTCAGAGAGAGAGGGAGTCACAGACTGAAACAGGCTCCAGGCTCTGAGCTGGCAGTCAGCACAGAGCCCGACGCGGGGCTTGAACCCACGAAC
>NW_024081059.1:1611251-1658194 GCF_003009895.1 Hyaena hyaena | reverse complement strand
AAAAAAAAAAAAAGAAAACAAAGGCGTTCTATTATGCAGATAAATTTCTTAGATAAAAGAGAATCTCTGTTAACAGCTCTTTTCTTGGTACAGGCTCTCCTTTCCAATCTTGTGTCTGCTAGGTTTTGATTGTTTTTAACTCACAATGTGCCAAAGTGACTCATCTTGGGGCAGCTTGTCCTTGGCCCCTACATTATCAAAGCTCCAAAATGTCAAGGAGAATAACAACAGAAAAATGACTAATCAAATTTCACAACTAGAATGCTTTTAATAATTTTCAGGGAGCAGTATCACAGGAGCAAGGGAGGAAACTGGATTTGAGGTGGTGAAGAATACATGTAAACACAATGTGAAGATTGGAGCTATTTTGGGAGGAAAAAATAGGAAGGAACAGAGATTGTACTTGATTATGTTAGTAGGCTAGAAGAAATGTAACAGCAAAAGAAAAAAAAGGTAAAGATAATGGGTTACATATTCACATCCTTGAGGGTTTATGTGTGTTTTAGTTTGTATTATCCTAGGAGAACTTATGTTAAAGATTTGAGTGCAGGTAGTTTGAGAAACGATATCAAGAAGCAAAGTGAGGAAACAACAAATTGGGACTGAGAAAGAGGAATGCTCAATACAGAATCTGTTTTTGAGGTTACTTATGTGAGCAATGGAGATTTGATCCAGGGACCCCTGACAAGTGTCAAGGATGCTTTCCATGATTATGCATTTAAGGTATGGTGGATTGGAATGTTTCTTTGTTAGCTCTAATCCGTCAGTGTTTATGGAGACTCCTGGGAAATTACCTCCTCTACATGTCTTGGCTGTGCTTGCCCTAGGTCCAGTATGTTCACTGGAATGTAGAAGACCTTGAGATAGAATGGAGAAGTTAGTTGCTGACAGTGTGGGACAAGTCTGAGTTCTCACAAAACTATTCACTGCAGCTATGGTTGCAATTAGAGGAGCACTGAGGGAAATCAACAATTAGGGCTGGCATCACATGGGAAAGTGCTAGTAGTGGAGCTGGCATTCATGGTGAGAATACATTCTATGGAAATGAAATGTACAAAATATCTGAGTGTGGAGATCAGGAAGAGCATTGTTAGGAAAAGGGGTTATGATTTATCAATGTGGAAGATAAAAGATGGAGAACAACCCTCTGCTATACATCAGGTGCTTGATATATTCAGATCTTACCAACACTTTTGTGTTAGGTATTATTACTCTTATTTTATATTTGAGGAACCTGAGACTAGAGGCTCACCTAGAATGTGAATTCAAATCTGCTTTTCCACAAAGCCTTTACTAATCCACTTTACTATGTTAATTCTTTGGATACAAGAACAACTTTATAATTAGGCTGCAACTATATCATTTCTGGGCAGGGAGAATTTGGCAGCATGAAGATAGCAACTGATGTGTTATTGTTTCAGTATAGGTCATTTGGCATACCCAAAGGAGGAGCCAGAACTAAGAATCCCTCCTGAATGTTCTTTTGAGGGAGGAGGAGACTATTGGGAATAAGATAGGGGAGAAGGCTCATCTGAGGGAGGAAGAGGCAGAATATCAAAGGCAAGAGCCAGGGAGACAGACTGCAGCCAGATATGTGGGATATGTGGGTGTGCAGATTGGAGAATCAAGGCAGAAAGCAGTTCTTAAATATCAATATCAAGAAAAATGTTTTGAGCTGCTTAGTTTCTACCACTGTGACTTAGTCAACAAATATCATTGAGTGATATTAGTTTCTAATGGTGAACAGCACAGAACATTCCTCTCAAACATATGTTTAGTGAGGAGGATAAATATAAACCAGTATTTAAATAATACTGTTGTAAGTGGTTCATGAAACGTATAAAATGTTATAGTATATAATTTAGTGTTAGGGGTTAGAAAAGCAACTCCTGGGTAAATAAGCAGAATGAACAACTTGGGTGAAAACCATGAAACAAGCTCTGGAATTTGTTAGTTTTGTGACACAGGTAATTTAATTTTCTCACTCCTTTGTTTTCTTATCTGAAAAGTTTTATGAATTACAGTATAAGTAAAATTTTAAGACCAAATTAAGAAAAGAATGACTTACAAAATAATAATGTTAAGCAAGAAAAGTTCATTTTTCCTAGCATGATCATAGAAATGCATTCAAAACAACAAACTGAACCTAAGATTTTCTTGAAAACAATGCTTCTGTCACAATCTGACAGCTGTATCATGGACACCTCCTAAGCTGTCACTGGTTTACTAGGCACCCAAAGCAATCATTTCTGATAGGTCGTCTTCGACACTAAGATACTGTTTGGAATGCTGACCTTATTAGGGAACAGCAGAAACTGCAAGACAGAAACACAAAAACATAGAAGCCATATTAGTTGTCAGCTGTGTTGTCAGAACTGCTAAGTATAGAGTGCTTGAAGATATGGAGCCAAGAACTACGGATTTTGCTTTTAGTGATTTTAACAGCATGCAATGCTTTGTTCCCAATCAAAAGAAATGTAAAATAATAATGATACAAATTTTTAAAAAGAATAATGAAACCATGCACATTGTGAAAGTTTTGCCTGTGAAAAAGCCCCTGGAGCATCATACGAGTCAAATGCTGCCAAATTCTATTTCTAGACCAAATTTTCCTCAGCCTAAGGGAATAGCTGTCAGATATTTGCTTGACTAACATTCAGACAAAGCCATAGAGTTGATTGATAACTTTTAATGAATAAAGTCAGATTAATAAATGCTTGTTGACTTGAGGGAAAAAAAAAAACCTTACTTTTTCACTGCTTTCCAGCTTCATTATGTGAAAGGAAAAATGGAGAAAGCAGAAGTACATAAATTAATAACAACGCATATTTTTAGCACTCCTATATAAATGGCGGTCATTCATATCAACATAGCAATGGACTTAGGTTGGTAACATAAGTCTCTATGTATCTCTCTGAAGAAAAATGTACAGAAATAAATTCTTCAAAGGCAATATCATTTTAATTAGATTACTCACGAAAAAATAGGTTTTTGAATTTTAAACAATTTCTTATTGAGAGCTATTTATTTGTATTTTGTTGAAAGTGTGTGTAAATAAACAAACACTAGAATCACTTTCTATAATTGTCATAGAAAACTCAGCAATATGAACTCACATTCCTAACTTTACGCTACAGCTTTTATCTCACTATTCAAAATACACAGTATTCCTCAAACTTACTTTAGTATGACTGAACATGAGAAACATACTAACTGTTTAACCCTTGATTTTAGAATTTATAACTTTTTTAAGATCATGTGTAATTTATTCAACAAAGAATTGAAGACAATACATTTTGCAATACATTTCAGAGTATTTCATGTAGTTAGTTCTTCTATTTTACTTACAAATAAAAATGCATTTTCAATTATTTATTTATTCTCTCACTTAGGAAGGTATGTTTTATATATCTGAATGATGTTGGGTTCTGGAATAAAGATGATAATGACACATCTCTTCCATCAAGAAATTATAGGCAATTACAATACTGTATGATGAGTAAGATAATTAGATGTATATATAGAGAAAGAGTGTGTCTGTGAGCCATGCACATTTTCCAAGAGCTCAGTATTATTAAAGTGTAAATTAATGTAATAGCCAGGGAGTTATCACAGGAAACACCATCTGCAAAGACTCAGAGGCTTGGGAAAACATGACATATTTGAGGAATACAATGTAGATCTATATCACTCTAACAGACGTTGCTCATTGGAACATTGTAGAAGGAAAAGTTGTAAACAGTGATAAGAAAATGTTAAATGCACGTCTGTGGAAATTACTTACTTCTAAAATAGATAACCTGATGTAGGATTCTAGCTCATTCTAAGCATTAAAAAAATGTAGCTTTTCCCCCAAGATATTTAAATAGGATAAAAATGCAAAATAGTTAAAACAAAAAAATAGTATTCCATTCTTGGATGGGTCATAAGTTAGAAAAATGAATCTTTAAAAAAGAAGAAAAAATAAAATAAGCTGAACAATTGTGAACGTGTACAGCTCACAGGAAATGAAGGAAAATCAATGTAACATTTATATATTGAACACCCAAGCACAAATAACAATAACAATGACAATCATCATGTTATTCCATATCCTACATCAACACAACCACAAAGAACTCCCCACTGACCAACAGCAAGAAATCTCCAACCTCTGAAATTTACCAGCCGACTCACATCAATTTCAAAAAGAAACCTTAAAACATACAGACTTCTCAACTTCAGAATATATGGACCTATGATTAAGGAACAGGGAAATTTACAAAATAAAACAAATCTTTAGACTGCTAATGAAATGTCAGATTTGGATACTATAGCACTGTAACTGTTGTGTTACTCAGATATATTATTTGTATAACTCAAATATATTATTATTGTTATGCAGATGAATCTTTGTTGAATCCATTTCATTTTGTGCCAGTAATTTTTGTATTCATAACATTGCATAATATTATACATGGCATTTATGAATATTCATTGAATAAATGCATTTACTCAATCTATGCAAGAATATATATGTTTATGTGTTTTATAAATATACATGTCAGTGACAGATTTTTTCCCTAGCAATTATTATATTTCTCTGAACCATATAAATGGCAGCAATATTTTATTGACTGTCCTGATATGTCCTTATGATTATTCACTGAATAGTTTTCCATAGACTAGTCTTCAGAATGTCCACTGAAGTTACTCAAATATAATAAATCTCCTCCTAGCAACTAATCACTGCCTACTAGTATATATGATCAACAGTAAGGCTCAAAGGCAGATTAATTCAATGCTATTGTTTATATCCAGATCTACATGAAGCAAATATAATCATATTGCAACAAAATGTTAAATGAGACCATTTTTTAACCTTCAACAATGTTTATTTGATGTGAGATAAAGATGATAAAATTAGACTGAGTAGGTGTTTGGGCTACAGAAACTAAGATGTTTTTTTCTCTATTATTATAATCAGAAATAATCTATCAGGAAGCAATAAAATTTTCTGAATAATCCTCTTAATTAAATAAAATGTACTCTAAATTAAATACAATGTATTATCTTACAGTTAGATTTATATCCTCATTTAATTCAACATGACAATAACATAAAGATGATGTCAAGATTTCCATTTTATAAATGATAAAATGGATGCTCTAAGAATTTAAGTATCTGTTCCATAGTCACACATTTATTACAGCACAACCAAGGATTTGGACCTAAATCTGTTTTTTCTGCTGCATCTACTTCATCTTGTATATGATACATAAATAGGACAAATCTTTAAGTGAAATCTTAAATTATTTCAAGATTATATATGATTGTTATATGATTATACATAATGAATCTATAAACTTATCTGCAAATATGTAACACGTGTGCTTTAAAAAATAAAGCACAACTAGTCAAACCCAACCCTAGATTTCCAAATCACTCTCTTCTGCGACAGAGTCCAGAAAACTAAATTTGTACATTTTCTCATAACTGACTTTTACTTTTCAAGCCTAGAGAATTGTAGACTGTGAGAAACTCTGGGAAACTCATGGTTTCTCAAATGCAACAATCAATTTCCCTCCAAAATTTTATGTAGTTTTGTGAAATAACTATTTGCCTAATAATTTAAATAATAATAAAGTGCTACCTTATGATCCAGCAATTGTACTACTCTATTTTTACCTGAAGTGTAATATATTCTTAATAGTTTATTTTCTATCATTAATACTGAGAAAATTTTGACTTATTTATATATACGTATGATTTTTTTCACTCTTCAACATAAGTCAGCACAGATAAAATGTTTATGTTATAGTTTAATCTTGTATATATAGGTGTGTATATTAATCTTGTATATATAGGTGTGTATATTATAGATATATAATATCTATATGTGTGTAATTTGATATTATATTATACAGCTGTTGCTGGATAGATGTCAATATGTGTTTGTTTGCCAACATATATCCTTTGGTTGGATTTCCATTATTCATTGTTTTATTGAAAAGAAAATTTCTACCTATTCTGTCAATAATTTCTATACATGATAGGAAATGAATTAATTTTTTTCTTAATTTCAGGACTTAGTGTTATAATTAAAATTTCTACAAAATATTCATATAGTGCCTTTACTAGCTAATTTCAAGGTAATTTCATAAAGTATGTTTAGGGAATATTTGCTAGCATTTTCTGCTTTAATTAAAATGTTGATCAACATTTCCTATAGACATGCTAACACAGTGATTATAAACGATGCTTATGTTTAAATTCACATGATGCAGAACTTTGATTTATATAAAACGTTTCCATAAGCCTGATATCTGAATCTACAGAGAATAATTTTTTTAAAATTTGAACTAATACATTTGCATATTCCTATTTGTTTATGTATCAAGATTTTTTTATCCATTAAATTCAAATTAATAACATTATAAGAAATCTGAGTTAAATTAGTTATGAACTTGAATAAAATATCGGTAATTTCCTCCATATGCAAATTTTATATTCATCAAAACATCTAGTAAGCCCTTTTGTTGTCTTGATGCTTTGATTTTTTTCTTTAATGCAGTTTACTATGCCCTTCACAAAAATGTATTATCAAACTTCATCACAGTTTAGCAGCCTAAAATCTCAACCAAAGAGAATCAGAATTATTTGGGCAGGTTCATGTCAACATTTGAAGCAGCAAAGAAAATTTGTTTTCATAGACCAGAGCAATGACTTTGAATGGGGCTGCATATGTCATACTTTACCCTATTAATGAGGATCATATGGGTGAAACTGTCAGCCATAAGATATTCCTTCCCTTTTCATAGTAACTCAAGTTCCAAACTAGACACATTGATAGTTTGTTATGAATCTAACTCTAGACTCAATGTGCACTCAGATCTGTGGGATTATATTTTGTTTATTAATAAAGAGTTTCAGTTTAAAAATTTTTAAACTAAAATGCCTACTGAAGTCTTGAATTTCCATAGTGAGAAATAAGAATTGTTAAATAGGTTTATGCATTTTAACTTCCAGGTATAAAATATATAAGTCACAGGGATGAAAAATACAGTATAGGGAATATAGTCAATAATACTGTAATAATATTGTATGGTTGCAGATGGTAACTACAATTATCATACTAAGCATAGCATAATGTGAAAGTTATCAAATCACTATGTTTTATACTTGGAATTAATATAATGCTATGTCAATTCTGCTTCAATAAAAAAAGTAGTTTGCAACTGTGGATTAACCTTCAAAGTTCTAACCACGTTAATAAATTCATATTGTTGAATGAGTTATTTCATAGAGTAATGAATTATTACATGATCAAATATACTGTAATAACCAGGAAAATAATCTCCCTGACTATACAAACCCAATCAAGCCTATATAATTAATTTCAAACTAGCCACTTTTCTGAGTCCATGCATACCATTGGAGCTTACACAAATTTCTCCCTACCTTAAACTTTTAATCATTGTGATATTATCCAAGATTCTTTGTTTTTGTTAATGTTTATTCATTTATTTTGAGAGAGAGAGAGAAAGAGAGAGAGACTGTGTGTGTGTGTGTGTGTGTGTGTGTGTGTGCAGGGGGTGCAGCAGAAAGAGAGTAAAAGAGAGAATCCCTGGCAGGATCCACACTGTCAGTGCAAAATCTGAGGCAGAGCTTGATCTCATGAACTTGGGAGGAAGATCACGCCCTGGGCTGAAAATAAAGACAAACACAATTGACAGAGCCACCCAGATGCCCTGACATTATATACAATACTTAATCAAGAAATCACTGGGGCACCTGGGTGGCTCCCTTGGTTAAGCATCCAACTTTTGATTTCAGTTCAGGTCATGATCTCATGGGCAAATATGGTGAGCTCTAGTCCAGAGTCCGGCTCTGTGCTGGGCTTGGAGCCTGCTTAAGATTGGCTCCTTCTCCCTCTGCCTCTTTTCTCCTGGCACTCTGTCTTATGCTAAAAAAGAAAGAAGAAAGAAAGAAGAAAGAAAGAAAGAAAGAAAGAAAGAAAGAAAGAAAGAAAGAAAGAAAGAAAGAAAGAAAGAAAGAAAGAAAGAAAGAAAGAAAGAAAGAAAGAAAGAAAGAAAGAAAGAAAGAAAGAAAGAAAGAAAGAAAGAAAGAAAGAAGGGAAAGAAAGAAAGAAAGAAAGAAAAGAAAAAGGAAAGAAAAGAAATCATGATATACTAATGTGCAATGATGACTTTGTAGTGTGTGACACGCGGTTTATCAGTAATCTTATGTCTAGACAAAGCTTGACTTGACAGATTGATATTTGTTGTATACACAATGGAGTGCATAAATGAATGGCTGCATGAATGAATGAATATATGATAGAATAAAAGAATCAAAGTTTTAAATTATTTTCCTTTTTATGCCTAAGTTTATTACTCCAACTGAGATATTTTCATCACTCCCTATGATTAGAGGTTTTACAGCCAGAGAAATAAGGTTAGAGTTGGAGTAAAGAGCTATCAGAATATTATGAATATTTATGAAGTATTCCATGCATAATTTAGCTTTGTTTTAGCAGAAACAAAAATAAAATGCATTCACCTTTAGTAATAACCACCTACTTTAAAAGAGGAGTAGGAAAATACAAAACTATAAAACTCTTAGAAGATAAAATAAGAGAACCTAGTGACCTTGGGTTTGGTTTTGACTTCTTAGATACATCAAAAGCAAAATCCATGAAAGAAAGAATTGTTAAACTAGACTTCATTAAATTAAAATTTTCTGCTCAATGAAAGACATTGTTGAGAAAATGAAAAGCAAAGCACAGACTGGGAAAAAAATATTTGCAAACACAAATCTGATAAAAGACTGTTTTGCAAAGTATACAAAGAATTCTCAGAACTCAGTAAAATAAAATAAAATTTTAAAAGCCTGATTTAAAAATGGACCAAAGACTTTAATAAAGATCTTTCTAAAGAGGAAACATCAATGGCAAATAAGCACATCAAAAGATGTTCCACATCATATGTCATCAGGAAAATGGAAATTAACACAGTATACCACTACACACTTTTTCAAATAGCCAAAATCCAAAACACTGACATCAAATGCCGGGAAGGATTTGGAGCAACAAGCACTCTTAAATATTGCTGGTAGAAATGCAAAATGATACAGGTACTTGGAAAGTCAGTTTGGCAGTTTCTTATAAAACTAACAATAAATACCCCTACCATGGAGGAAAAATCATGTTCCTTAGTATTTACTCAAAGGAGTTAAAAACTCATTTCCACACAAAAACTTACACATAGGTGCCTGGGTGTCTCAGTCAGTTGAGCGTCCAACTTCAGCTCAAGTCATGATCTGCGTGCGGTTCTTGGGTTCCAGCCCCACATCCAGCTCTGTGCTGACAGCTAGCTCAGAGTCTTGAGTCTGTTTCAGATTCTGTGTCTCCGTCTCTCTCTGACCCTCCCCTACTCACGCTTTCTCTCTCTCTCTCTCTCTCTCTCTCTCTTTCTCTCAGAAATAAGTAAAACATTAAAAAAACCCTACACATAGATGTTTATATCAGGTTTATTTATAATTGCCAAAATGTGGAAACAACTAAGATGTCATTCAGTAGGTGAATGGATAAATAAACTGTGGTACATCCAAACAATGGAATACCATTCAGTGCTATACAGAAGTGAGCTATCAAACCATTAAAAGGAATAGAAGAATCATAAGTGCATACTACTAAATGAAAGAAGCCAATATGAAGAGGTTACATATTATATCATTCCAAAGGTGTGACATTCTGGAAAAAGTAAAACTGTGGAAACAAGGATTAGTGGCTACAAGAAATTAAGGGAGAGTAAGGGTGAATAGGCAGATCATAGATGATTTGTAAAGCAAAGAAAGTACCCTACATTATACTATATTAGTGGACATACATTATTATATATTCGTCCAAACCCAAAGAATGTACAACACAGAAAGTACATTTTAATGTAGACTATGGACTTTGAATGATAACGATGTGTCAATGTCGGTTTAATAATTTTAACAAATGTACTAGCCTGGTAGCGGGTGTTGATAATGAGGGAGACCATGTAGGTGTGGGAGAAAGAAATATAAGGAAATCGTTATATCTTCTGCTCAATACTGCTCAATAAAACTGCTCTAAAAGTAAAGTTTATTTTAAAAATGATAGAAATGAAGTATGAAGTTTTAGTTTCTGATCTTGGATTTTCTAGAATTTGCTATTTTTGAGTCTTCTTAATGTTCTAAAAAGGATAGCAAGGTAGAGAAATATATAGGTTAAATATTTACTGCAACTTTGAATTTATTTAACATAAAAATAGGGAGACTCAATCAAGGGTTAGGTAAAAATCAAACTTGACTTATAGGGAGGAGAACCTGGTTGGCTCAGAGGAACACTTGACTCTTGATTTCACGGTCATGTTCGATCCCACATTGGACCCAGAGACCACTTGAAAAGTAAAAAATAAAGAATAAAATAAAACAATGAAATAAAATAAAATAAAAAGTGCTTTATAAAAGCAATTAGGAGGCTAAATTTGGTCCTATGCAGTAATTTATCATCTCTGTGTGTTATGGGTTGAATTGTGTTCCCCACAGCCTCAAATTCATATTTTGAATTTCTAGCCCCATGTACCATAGAATATGATCTTACTTGCAGATAGAGTTATAGAGAGACAATCAAGTTACAATGAGGTCATTAAGGCGGACCCTAATCAAATATGACTAGTATTATACATAAAGAGGAAATTTGAACATAGAGACACGTATAGAAGGAAGACAATATGCAGAAACATAAAGAGAAGACATCCAACTACAAGCCATAAATAGAGGCCTAAAATGGATCCGTCCTTCACAGGCTACAGAAGGAAGCAATTCTGCAACATTTTAATTTTCAAATCTAGTCTCCAAAACCGTGAGACAATAAATTTGAGCTGCATAAACCATCTACTTTGCTGTATTTTATTATGCTAACTTTAGCAAATAGTAACATAATAATATTGTAGAGGCTCTCAGCCACCACAACACACTCAACCTATCACAGAAACAACCTTCAGTACAATTCACTTTGCTGGATCAGAAGGACTGAGTAATAGAGTGACTGAACTGCAACAAAATCATTAGATGGACATTTTCTTGATATAAACTCACTCAAAGTTAGCTTTTTTTTTAGATGACCTAAAATTAAGTTGGAAGAGCACACTTAAATATATTTTCTCCAATATCCAAAAGGCTTTCTACATATCATGTCTCTCTCTCTCTCTCTCTCTCTCTCTCTCTTTCTTTTAATGATTAATGATACGGGATCATAGTGAAGCAACTTGCCCTTCACTGTAGAAATTACTCTGAAATGCTTCTGTGAACAAAACAGGTGTATATCTCTGCAGTCATGTGGCATTTACCTTTTTCTCAGTAGAGACATAACTTAAGTGTAGATATGCACTTTGGGGTGTACTTTTAGATAACTAAGAACTTAACTATCACGAAAAGGGAAGTACAACAAGTTATGCTAGGTACAAACCAGGTGAAGTAATGAAATATGTGGATATATGGTAGAAGAACATTCTAGGAAGATGAAATATTAAGTGCAAAGGCTCTTTGATAAAAGTGTGTTGGTACATTTGAGAACACCGAGGAAGTCAACGTGGATGGATGAAGAAGGAAGTAGTAGAAGCTAAGGACAGAGAGGTAATAGAACTGGATTTGCTGAAGAAGTTGTTGGAAAAAAAGATACACTGTACACAAAGGAAAGCTTAAGGAAAATTTTAAGACAGAGGAGTGGGAATGGAAAAGATGGTTCTACCTACTGTGATTGGAACAGACAAGATGGACAAAAATAGAGAGTACAAATTAGTAGACTATGATAACAATCTGGTTGAAAGTTGATGATGTCTTGGACTAAGGTAGTAGCAGTTCCTTGGTGATGACCAAATAAAAAAAGGACAGAAAGGGAAAAAAGAGGCGATAGTATATGGTGATTGCATGTAATATGAGAAAAAGAGAAATTAAGGATGATTATAAATGTTATTGACCTTAGCAAATGGAAGGGTTAGTTATTAATAACTAATGGGGCGGGGGATTGCAGGAATTCCCAATTTAGAGGAGAATACCAACCAAGAGTTTCACTGGGAATATATATGTAAGGCATCTTTTGTACATCCAAAGTGGCTGTTCAACGTACAACTTTAGAGTAAAAGAGAAAGACCTAGGCTGTAATTATATAGAAGAAAGTAATCAGTGGGTAGATAACATCCTAAGCCACAGAACTAGAAAACAAAACAAAAACAGGGAAGTCTGTGCAGATATAAAAGAAAAGTCTACAGATAGTGCAGAACAAACCCCAATAATAAATAAATAAATAAATAAATAAACAAACAAACAAACAAACTGAGAGAGGCCTGAAAAGTGAAGAACCAGAAGAATATGATGTTCTGAAAGATAATCAAAGAAACTATTTCAGTTAGGAGGAAGGGAGTGCAAAATTGTGACAAAAACATCTAGTAGGTCAACTATGAAGATAACTAAGAATTTAACAATGGGGGGGTTATTATTGACCTTCATAAGGACAAAATTGCTTAAAAAATAACATGGAAGCCTGATTTTTTAAATAATATTTTTTTTATTACAGTTGACATTGTTACATTCTCTTCAGGTATAAAATATAATGATTTAAATTCTCAATGTTATGCTATACCCACAAGTGTAGCTTCCATATGTCACCATACAACACTATTAAATATCATTGGCTATGTTCCTATGCTGTGTCTTTTATTCTCATGACTTTTTAATTCCATAACTGGAAGCTTATTTTTCCTTAATGCATTTTTCCCATCCCTCCAAGCCCTTTTGTTTGGCAACCACCAGCTTGTTTTCTGTATTTATAGCTCTGATTCTCTGATTATTGTTTGTTTATTTGTTTCATTTTTCTGACTCCATATATGAATGAAATAATAAGATATTTGTCTTTCTCAATTTGATTTATTTCACTTATACCCTGTCGGTCCATCCAGGTGATGCAAATGACAAGATTTCATTTTTTTTTTTTTATGGCTGTACAATATTCCATTATATACATATATTACATCTTCCTTATCCCTTCTGCTATCAGTGGATACAGGCTACTTCTATATCTTGGATCTTGTAAATAATGCTGCAGTAAACATAGAGGTGCATATATTTGAATTGGTGATTTTGTGTCTTTTGGGTAAATTCCCAGTAGTAGAATTATTGGATCATATGGTGTTTCTAAGTTTTTGAGCAATCTCCATTCAGTTTTCCACAGTGATTGTACAAATTTGCAGTCCCATCAACAGTGGTGAGGGCTTATTTTTCTCCACATCCCCACCAATATTTATTCTTTTTTGTCTTTTTTATTTCAGCCATTCTGACAGGTATAAAGTGATATCTCCTTATGACTTTGGTTTGCATTTGCCTAACGATGAGAATTTGTCAGCTGATCCCTTGTGTGTGTTCTTTCAAAAAATGTCTATTCAGGGGCACTGGGGTGGCTCAGTTGGTTAAGCGTCCGACTTCGGCTTGGGTCATGATCTCACAGTTAGTGGATTCGAGCCCCGTGTTGGGTTCTGTGCTGACAGCCAGCTCAGAGCCTGGAGACTGTTTCAGATTCTGTATCTCCCTCTCTCTCTGACCCTCCCCTGCTCACACTGTCTCTCTCTCTCTCTCTCTCTCTCTCAGAAGTAAATAAAACATTTTTAAAAAACTGTCTATTCAGATCTAGTACCCATTTTTTAATTGGATTGTTGGGGTTCTTTTGGTGTTGAGTCATATAAATGTTTTATCTATTCTGGACCTTAACCTCAATTATATCATTTGCAAATATCTTCTCTCATTCAGTAGGTAAATTTTTTTATTTGTTGATGTCTTCCTCATTTTGATATAGTCCCAAAGTTTATTTTGGCTTTTGTTTCCCTTGCCTTAGGAGACATAACTAGAAAAATATTTCTACTACTGATGTAAGAAAAATTAATGCCTGTGTTCTCTTCTAAATTTTTTATGGTTTCATTATTTATGTTTAGGTCTTTAATTAATTTTTAATTTATTTTTGTGAATAGTGTTAGGAATTCGTCCAGTTTCGTCCTTTTTGCATGTAGCTGTCTAGCTTTCTCAGTACCATTTATTAAAGAGACTGTCTTTTCGCTACTGTATATTCTTTCCCCCTTTGTCATAAGCATGGGTTTGTTTCTGGACTCTATTCTGTTCTATAGTAGTATAGAACTTGTAGTATATCTTAAAATCTATAATTGTGATACCTCCATCTTTGCTCCTTGTGAAAGTCGGATTTAATACGTTCAAGGAAAAATGTATAGAAAGAAAGTGGCAATGAGTATAGGCAGAATTTTTATTTTTTCAATTCTTTTAATGTTTATTTTTGAGAGAGACAGAGCATGAGTGGGAGAGGGGCAGAGAGAGAGAGAGAGCGGAACACACAGAATCTGAAACAGGCTCCAGGCTCTAAGCTGTCAGCAGAGAGCTGGACATGGGGCTCAAACTTCAGACTGGTGAGATCATGGCCTACACTGAAGTCAAACGCTTAACTGACTGAGCCACCCAGGCACCCTTAATGTTTATTTTTGAGAGAGAGAGTGCAAGTGGGAGAGGGACACAGAGAGAAGGAGACACAGAAACTGAAACAGGCTCCAGGCTCTGAGCTGTCAGCACATGCTTGACATGGGGCTCAAACTCACGAACCATGAGACCATGACTTAAGCTGAAGTTGGATGCTTAACTGACTGAGCCACCAAGACACCCGTGAAACTAACTTTTAAATAGAGCTAAATACAAAACCCAAACAAAACAAATACCTCCTAGGAGAAGTATATATCTTTAACAGTGAATATTCATGTCATCTTCAGACTTTTCTTTTTACTTTGAATGTGAATGGACAAAATGCTGCAATCAAAAGACATAGTTTGAAGAAATGGATAAAAAATAAGACTCTCCCTCCCCCATCTATATGTTGCCTACAAGAGATTCATTTTATACCTAAAGACACCTGGAGATTGAAACTGAAGGAATTGAGAAATATCTATCATACAAATGGATGCCAAAATAAAGTCAGAGTAGCAATACATATATCAGACAAAATGATTTTGTTTATTTATTTTTATTTATTAATGAGAGAGAGCGAGAAAGAGACAGCATGAACAGGGGAGGGTCAGAATGAGAGGGAGACACAGAATCTGAAATAGGCTCCAGGCTCTAAGCTAGCTGTCAGCACAGAGCCCGATGCGGGGCTCGAACCCATGAACCATGAGATCATGACCTGAGCTGAAGTCGGACGCCCAACCAACTGAGCCACCCAAGTGCCCCCAGACAAAATGATTTTAAAACAAAGATTGTAATAAGAGACAAAGAAGGACACTATATAATGATAAAGGGAACAGTTTAATAAAAATATCTAACAATTATAAATATTTATTCGCCTAACATAAGCGAATCCAAATACATAAAACAGTTAAAAACAAAATAAAGGAATTAAACAATAGTAATAGAATAATAGTGGAGTACTTTAACACTCGTTTTACATCAATGGACAGATTATTCAAACAGAAAATCAACAAGCAAACAATGGCTTTAAATGATACATTGGACCAACGAGATTTAACAGATTATATTTAGAACAGTCCATCCTAAAAGAGAGAATACATATTCTTTTCAAATGCACACTAAACATTCTTCTAATAGATTCACATATTAATTCTCAAAACTAGCCTCAACAAATTCAAGAAGACTTGAGTCATATTATGCATCTTTTCTGATCACAACACTATGGAACTAGAAGTGAGCCACAATTTTTAAAAAATTATAAAAGACAACAAATACATGGATGTTAAGGAATATGCTACTAAACAATGAATGAGTCAATCAGAAAATAAAAGAAGAAATAAAAACATGCATAGAAACAAAAATGAAAACAACATGGTCCAACACTTTTGGGATGCAGCAAAGGCTGTTCTATGAAGGAAGTTTATAGCAATACAGGTCTACCTCAAGAGGCAAGAAAAATCTCAAATAAACAACCTAACCTTACATCTGAAGGAGCCAGAAAAAGAACAATAACAAAAATCTAAAGCCAGCAGAAGGAAATAAGTAATAAAAATTAGAGCAGAAATAAATGATATAGAAGCTAAAAACACACAAACAAAAGTAGATCAATGAAACCAGGAGCTAGCTCTTTGAAAAAAAAATCAGTAAAATTTATAAACTATAGCCAGACTTATGAAGTAAAAAAGATAAAGCATTCAAATAAATAAAATCACAAATGAGAGAAAAGAAATAATAACCAACACCACAGAAATACAAGCAATTATAAGAGAATATTATGAAAAAATATATGCTAACACATTGGACAACCTACAAGAAATGGAGAAATTCATAAAAATATATAACTCATCAATACTGAGACAGACAGAAATAGAAAATTTTAGTGGACTTATACCCAGCAATGAAATTGAATCAGTAATCAAAAAACTCCCAAAAAACAAAAGTCCAGAACCAGATGGCTTCACAAGTGAGTTCTGTCAAACATTTAAAGAAGAGTCAAGACCTATTCTCGAATTATTCCAAAAAGTAGAAAAGGGAGGAAAACTTGAAAATTCTTCCTGTGAGGCCAGCATTATCCTGATACCAAAACTAGATAAAGACACCACTAAAAAAAAAAAACCTGCCAGACAGATGAACATAGATGCAGATCTCTAATGAACATTGACGCAAAAATTCTCAATCAAATACTAGCAAACTGAATTTAACAATATATTTTAAAAGTCATTCACCACAATCAAGTGGGATTTATTCCTGGATTGGAAGGGTCATTCAATATTTGGAAATTAATCAATGTGATATAGCACAGCAATAAGATAAAGTATAAGAATCACACTGATGAGGGATTGGAGCAGAAAAAAATGTTCACCTTTAGCCCAGAGGTCTGACCTACAGCCTTTATAGTTTCCATAAGGATCAAATATATGGTGGTTACTACTTTCTTAAAGGGTCTCATGGCTGCCTGCAAATCTCCCCAGTACTTAATACTGAGCTGAATGATAAGCATCAGAAAACTGCTTGCAAAAGCAGTTTTATGAGTAAAAATTCAAAGGAGACAGCTGTGATTTAATATTCTTTGCATGTTCCCTCCCCCTTGAGCACTAAACATAGAACCACCAGCTTCATACAGCAAGAGTGCATCAATTTCTGTTCATGGGTCCTATTCCCATGCTATAATTAAAGCATCTTTTTGCACCAAAAATATCTCAAGAATTCTTTCTTGACAATGCACTAGCAGCCCCACATCATTTTGTGCCCAGCTAGGGCCTGTTCTCTCATCTGGATTTCAAGCCCTTGGTGCAGACTTAGTGAATTGCTCCCCCTTCTTTAACTTTCATTCCTGGGACTTCTCAAAGAGTAGGGTCTTTCGGAACACTTTCACATGAATTGTGCAGGCTGTAATCCTCTAGCCTGTGGCTATTCTAACGGAGAGGGAAAACAATTTGCCTTTTGAATGGAAATTAATATTCTGGCCAGAATGCTTATGAGACCCAGAAATTTGATGACCTCTGTTTTCCCTTATTCTTTTTTTTTTTTTTTTTACAAATAGTTTATTGTTAAATTAGTTTCTACATAACACTCAGTGCTCATCCCCAAAGTGCCCTCCTCCATGCCCATCCCCCCTCCCCCCCACATCCATCAGTCCTCAGTTTTTGTCAGCATTCAAGAGTCTCTCATGGTTTGCCTCTCTCCCTTTCCCCCACCATTTCCGCCCTTCTTCTCCCCCTTGTTCCTCCGTCAAGTTCCTCCTAATCCTCCTATACGTGCAAACATATGATATTTGTCCTTCTCTGCCTGACTTATTTCGCTCAGCATAACACCCTCAAGGTCCATCCATGTTGCTACACATGGCCAGATTTCATTGTTTCTCATTGCCATGTAGTATTCCATGGTATAGATAAACCACATCTTCTTGATCCATTCATCTGTTGATGGACACTTAGGCTCTTTCCATGTTTTAGCTATTGTGGAGAGTGCTGCTATGAACATTGGGGTACATGTGCTCCTATGCCTCAGCATTTCTGTATCCCTTGGGTAAATTCCTAGCAGTGCTATTGCTGGGTCATAAGGGAGTTCTATTGTTAGTTTCCTGAGGAACCTCCACACTGTTTTCCAGAGGGGCTGTACCAGTTTACATTCCCACCAACAGTGTAGGAGGGTGCCCGTTTCTCCACATCCTCGCCAGCATCTAGAGTTCTCTGATTTGCTCATTTTAGCCACTCTGACTGGCGTGAGGTGGTATCTCAGTGTGGTTTTGATTTGTATTTCCCTGATGAGGAGGGATGCTGAGCATCGTTTCATGTGTCTGTTGGCCATCTGGATGTCCTCTTTGGAGAAGTGTCTGTTCATGTCTTCTGCCCATTTCTTCACTGGGTTGTTTGTTTTTCGGGCGTGTAGTTTGGTGAGTTCCTTATAGATTCTGGATATTAACCCTTTATCTGATATGTCATTTGCAACTATCTTTTCCCATTCCGTTGGTTGCCTATTAATTTTCTGGGTTGTTTCCTTGGCTGTGCAGAAGCTTTTAATCTTGATGAGGTCCCAACAGTTTATTTTTGCTCTTGATTCCCTTGCTTTTGGGGATGTGTCAAGTAAGAAGTTGCTGCGGTGGAGGTCAAGGAGGTTGTTTCCTGCTTTCTCCTCTAGGGTGTTGATAGTTTCCTGTCTCACGTTCAGGTCCTTTATCCATTTTGAGTTGATTTTTGTGCATGGTGTGAGAAAATGATCTAGTTTCATTCTTCTGCATGTTGCTGTCCAGTTCTCCCAACACCATCTGTTAAAAAGGCTGTCTTTTTTCCATTGGATATTCTTTCCTGCTTTGTCAAAGATCAGTTGGCTGTATACTTTTGGGTCCACTTCTGAGTTCTCAATTCTGTTCCATTGGTCTATGTGTCTGTTTTTGTGCCAATACCATACTGTCTTGAGGATGACAGCTTTGTAGTAGAGGCTGAAGTCTGGGATGGTGATACCTCCCGTTTTGGTTTTATTTTTCAGTATTACTTTGGCTATTCGGGGTCTTTTGTGGTTCCATACAAATTTTTGGATAGTTTGTTCTAGTTTTGAGAAGTATGCTGGTGCAATTTTGATTGGAATTGCATTGAATGTGTAGAGTGCTTTAGGTAGTAATGACATCTTAACTATATTTATTCTTCCTATCCATGAGCATGGAATGTTTTTCCATTTCTTTGTGTCTTCTTCAATTTCCTTCATAAGTTTTCTATAGTTTTCATCATACAGATCTCTTGTATCCTTGGTTAGGTTTATTCCGAGGTATTTTATGGTTTTTTGTGCAATTGTGAATGGGATCAGTTTCTTGATTTCTCTTTCTGTTGCTTCATTATTGGTGTATAAAAATGCAACCGATTTCTGTACGTTGATTTTGTACCCTGCAACTTGGCTGAATTCTTGGATCAGTTCTAGTAGGCTTCTGGTGGAGTCTGTCGGGTTTTCTATGTAGAGTATCATGTCATCTGCGAAGAGTGAAAGTTTGACTTCCTCTTTGCCAATTCTGATGCCTTTGATTTCCTTTTGTTGTCTGATGGCTGATGCTAGGACTTCCAGCACTATGTTAAACAACAGTGGTGAGAGTGGACATCCCTGTCGTGTTCCTGATCTCAGGGGGAAAGCTCTCAGTTTTTCCCCGTTGAGGATGATGTTAGCTGAAGGCTTCTCATAGATGGCTTTGATGATGTTTAAGTAGGTTCCTTCTATCCCAACTTTCTCGAGAGTCTTTATTAAGAAGGGATGCTGTATTTTGTCAAATGCTTTTTCTGCATCTATTGACAGGATCATATGGTTTTTATCTTTTCTTTTATTGATATGATGGATCACATTGATTGATTTGCGAATGTTGAACCAGCCCTGTAACCCAGGAATGAATCCCACTTGATCTTGGTGGATGATTCTTTTGATATGCTGCTGGATTCGATTTGCAAGGATCTTGTTGAGAATTTTTGCATCCGTATTCATCAAGGATATTGGCCTATAGTTCTCTTTTTTTGCTGGATCTCTGTCTGGCTTGGGAATCAGAGTGATGCTGGCTTCATAAAATGAGTCCGGGAGTTTTCCTTCGACTTCTATTTTTTGGAATAGCTTGAGAAGAATTGGGATTAATTCTGTTTTAAATGTCTGGTAGAATTCCCCAGGGAAACCATCAGGTCCAGGGCTCTTATTTGTTGGGAGATTTTTGATCACTGATTCGATTTCTTCACTCGTTATGGGTCTGTTCAGGTTTTCTATTTCTTCCCGTGTGAATTTTGGTAGTGAGTGTGTGTTTAGGAATTTGTCCATTTCTTCTAAGTTGTCCAATTTGTTGGCATATAATTTTTCATAGTATTCCCTGATAATTGCTTGTATTTCTGAGGGGTTGGTTGTAATAAGTCCATTTTCATTCATAATTTTGTCTATTTGGGTGCTCTCTCTTTTCTTTTTGATAAGCCTGGCTAGAGGTTTGTCAATTTTGTTTACTTTTTCAAAAAACCAACTCTTGGTTTCATTGATCTGTTCAATTGTTTCTTTGGTCTCTATGTTGTTTATTTCTGCTCTAATTTTTACTATTTCTCTTCTTCTACTGGGTTTAGGGCGTTCTTGTTGCTCTGCCTCTAGCTCCTTTAGGTGAGCTGTTAGATTTTGGACTTGTGCTTTTTCTAATCTCTTGAAATAGGCCTGGAGAGCAATGTACTTTCCTCTTAGGACTGCCTTGGCCGCATCCCATAGATTTTGAATTGTTGTGTTTTCATTTTCATTTGTTTCCATATATTTTTTAATTTCCTCTCTAATTGCCTGATTGGCCCATTCATTCTTTAGAAGGGTGTTCTTTAACCTCCATGTTTTTGGCGGTTTTCCAGACTTCTTCCTGTAATTGATTTCAAGTTTCAAAGCATTGTGATCTGACAGTGTGCATGGTATGATCTCTATTCTTTTATATTTATTGAGGGCTGCTTTATGTCCCAGTATGTGATCTATCTTGGAGAATGTGCCATGCGCACTTGAGAAGAAAGTAAATTCCCTGGCCTCAGGATGTAAAGTTCTAAATATATCCGTCAGATCCATCTGGTCCAATGTGTCTTTCAAGTCCATTATTTCTTTAGTGATTTTCTGTCTGGTTGACCTATCCATTGCTGTAAGCGGAGTATTAAAGTCCCCTGCTATTAGCACATTCTTATCTATAAGCTTGTTTCTGTTTGTGATTAATTGTTTTAGATATTTAGGTGCTCCCATATTCGGTGCGTAGACATTTATGATTGTTAGTTCTTCCTGATGGATGGACCCTGTAATTATTATGTAGTGCCCTTCTTCATCTCTTGTGATTGTCTTTAATTTAAAGTCCAGTTTGTCTGATATAAGTATCGCTACTCCGGCTTTCTTTTGATTTCCTGTAGCATGATATATATTTCTCCATCCCCTTACTTTTAATCTGAAGGTATCTTCCCGTCTAAAATGAGTTTCTTGTAGACAGCATATTGATGGATTTTGTTTTTTAATCCATTCTGCTACCCTATGTCTTTTGATTGGAGCATTCAGCCCATTTACATTCAGTGTTATTATTGAAATATGTGGGTTTAGAGTCTTTGTATCTTTTGTAGGGTTCATGTTTGTGGTGGTGTCTCTGGTATCTTTGTTCCTTGCAACCTTTCCTTCAGAGCATCCCCCTCAGGATTTCTTGTAGGGCTGGCTTCGTGGTGACAAATTCTTTCAATTTCTGTTTATTTGGAAAGGTTTTTATCTCTCCTTCTATTTTGAATGACAGGCTTGCTGGATAGAGGATTCTTGGCTGCATATTTTTACTGTTCATCACATTGAAGATTTCCTGCCATTCCTTTCTAGCCTGCCAAGTTTCAGTAGATAGGTCTGTCACCACTCTGATAGGTTTCCCTTTGTATGTTAGGGCCCTTTTCTCCCTAGCTGCTTTCAAAATTCTCTCTTTGTCCTTGTATTTGGCCATTTTCACTATGATATGTCGTGCAGAAGATCGATTCAGGTTACGTCTGAGGGGAGTCCTCTGAGCCTCTTGTACTTCCACATTTACTTCCTTCCCCAGGTCGGGGAAGTTCTCTGCTATAATTTGTTCCAGGACTCCTTCAGCACCTTTCCCTCTCTCTTCCTCTTCTGGGATTCCTATGATACGGATATTGTTGCGTTTGACCGTATCGCTGAGCTCTCGAATTCTTCTTTCCTGTTCCTGGATCAGTTTGTCTCTTTTTTTGTCAGCTTCTTGTTTTTCTATAATGGTGTCTTCTAAATCACTTATTCTCCTTTCTGCCTCTTCAATCCGTGCATTGGAGGCCTCTAATTTATTATGGATCTCATTTATCGCATTTTTTAATTCTTCATGCCTATTTTTATTTTCCATTCTGTCTGTAGCCATAGTTTCTTTGATGTCCCCTATGTTTTTTTCAAGCCCAGCTATTAATTTTACCATTATTATTCTAAAATCTTGTTCAGTGATGCTGCTGATATCTGTTTTGAGCAGTTCATTAGCTGTCATTTCTTCTTGGAGTTTCTTTGGAGGAGAGGTCTTTCGTTTCGTCATTTTAGTTAGCTTTCCGGCTCTTGTTGGTTTTAAAGACCTATTATTCTCTCTGTTTCTATGAGCACTGCTATATCCAAGAAGGCTCTTTGACTTTCCAGGGCCTACCCTTTCAGAGAGTGTTTTTTGAATGGTATCCCCTGGTCTCTCTTGTTGGGACCTTGGTTATTTTATTTTCCTATTCGTAGTGATATTTGGGACTCTCCACCTTGTGTACTCTAGCTTGTTCCTTGAGGTAGCCCTGGAAAAGAAAACAGACAGACAAACACACAGGGAGCAGGAGCACACAAACGCACAGGCTAATTCAACTAACATGCAAAGCGAGAGGGAAAACGAAAAAGTTAAGAGAAAAGACGGAGGAGGGAGGGCGAATAATAGGGAGTATAAAATACATAAAAGGGTCAAAAAGGGTTAAAGAAAAGGAAAAAAGAAGAAAACCGATGGACAAAGAACGGTTTAAAGCATATACCTGGATTTCCTAGCTACAGTTAAATAGCCGTGTGTATGCAGTGCTGGTTGAAAAGCATAGAGAAAGAGAGAGAAGGCAGGTCGGGATGAGGCAAAATTGGAAATAGAATGAACAGACAGAAGGGATAAGAAGCTTTTTTCAAAGAAGTAAAGGGTAGAATATGGTTGGATAGGTGAGAGAAGGGTGCTGGAATTATCCAGAGAAACTATATAGTCTAATTACTTCTGAAAGAGATGAAAATGTCGGTAGGTGTAGAATTTACATTTACAGAATGGACTCGTTGTGATTGTTTAAGCAAGCTGGAGGCCAGAATTAATCAGGTCAGTGTTCTGCGGAAAAGAGAGAGAAAAGAGAAAGAAGAGGAAAAAAGAAAGAGAAAAAAAATATGGGGAAAACAAGGAAATAAAAGGAAAAAAAAAGGGGAGGAGGGCAGCTCTCAGGCAGGGATGGGTGTGGCGTGATCCAATGCCTCAGGCGGGACCTCTGCCTTGGGGGTTGTGGGGAGGAGAGTGAAGGTGCTCCAGTCCCTTCTTGAACCAAGCACTGCTCCTCGCTTTTTTGGGCGTGTAAACTCCCTGTACCGGGGGCGCAGCCAAAGTTGGTTGCACTCTTCAACCCAGGCCAGTTCCAATCTCCAAATCCCAGTCCGCGCCCTGCTGAAATTGTCTTTGACACAGCTTCCCAGGCAACCCCCTCGGGGCAATTCCAGGCCCCCTGCGGAGCTCCGGGGGCGGAGTCAGAATCGCTGCGTCCTTCTCTGGGTCGGGCTGGCGAGCATGGGCGGGGGTTGCCTGCCGGGTGCTCTGAGCCCGAGCCCGCTGGAGTGCAGAAAACCGGGTCCTTCTATGGCTCGTCACCCGAAACACGAACTCACAGGCAAATTTCCCAGTCTTTAGTTCTTCGCCTTCCCTCTCAAGTTCCAGCCAGCCAGGAGCGTGGACGCCCGATGTCCGCACGGCTCTTTCAGGGGCCCCACCCGCCCTGGAGCTACAATGGTGGCAGACGCGCTGCCACTCTGAAGTCCAGTCTCCAGGAGCCAGCACAAAGAAGCAGTTTGTGTGCTCAGCATCCCCGGGACCAGTTGGCGTGAGGGGACCTGGTGTGCAGGTATTTGGCAAGTATGGTGTTTCTATGTACTGAGCGGGGGTTCCCCCCCCCCCACGAGCGGAGGTTTTTCTGTTTCGGACTCTCTCCTTTTCCCCTCTCACTCCCCGTAGAGGGTAGAGGGGAATCGCCTCCCACCCTGGAGTCTCCGATCCCGGCCCGATTTTATCTTCCCCGGTTCGCACTCACGTTAGAAGTCTCTCTCAGTGGATTCTGCGTCTTTTTTCTCCCAATCTCTCAGGTTTTGTAAGGTTTCCAATGGCTTCAGATCTTTTCTTTGTGATGTATGGGCGCGAGTGCAAGTACGGAGCTCCTTACTTCTCCACCATCTTGCCCCCTCTCCTGTTTTCCCTTATTCTTAGAGAAAGCTGTCTTTCTTGGGCAAAGGAGAGCCGCCTAAGTCAGCAGAACAGTTGCTAATGTTAAGACTCCTGTATAAGGTTCCCTGACCATTGGCCTAATGTGATCCTGTCCACATCTGTGGTCTAGCCACTTTCTGGTAATGAGATATTTGCTCAGAGCTACCCGACACCGAATTGAATTAAAACCCACTGGGGACTGTTTCCTAAGGAAGTCAGCTGTAAAGACTTACATGTGTTGCAATATTGCTTAGATCATGATGGATTTCTACCTTTACTATCTTTCATCAGTGTCCCCTACTCACTATTTGCTTTAAGGTTATTTATTATAACCTTAGGTAATTTCCCCTTGTAAAACTTTTCCATGGGTTAAAATTGGTGGGTTCTTCATGGCATAGCACTGTCTTTCAGTCCATCCAGAGGCACACATTTGTAGTCTAGAATGCAAAGGGGGAAGTGAAGGGATTCAGGCATCCCTTCTACATGGTATGGGAGTGTTCCAAGCAATTTTTGTTTGAGGGAGACTCTAGTCCTTTTGACTCTAAGAAACTCTGACATACCCTCTGTGGGACACCACCTTGGAGTCAGGGGGGATTCTTGGTAATGGACCTTCTTTACTTTTCTAGAAACAAGGGTTCTCCTAGTTTCAGCTCCCAAGGACTCTCTCTTTGGATGCCTTTTAACTTACTGGAATTAATTTGGATTGCAAGATTTAAGAAAGAAAGGACTGATCTTTTTAACACTGGATGGCCTCAATCTCCCTTAGGATAAGAAGAAAAATGGCACATCATTGGGTCATTAAGCCTCAGTATAATCTATGAGTTAGATCTCTTCTGCAGGAAAGAAGGCAAAAGGACTGAGATACCCTATGTCCGGGTCTTCATGGCCCTAATCAGGATTCTAGACAAACAGCCTCTTTGTAGAATGTGTTTGGCCACTAACCAGGCTAATAAACACCCACCCAAAATACTGGACAATGATTATCTAAATCTCCCTCTTTCTCCTAATAAACCCAGGTTGCTGGAGGAAACGCAGGCCATCCCTAATGAAAAAGATGCTAAGTCTCTCACTGTTGCTCTTCCTAATAGACCCAAGTTACTCTCCTTGTATGTAGGGCTTCTCCCTCAGTCATTTCTTTGGGTTGATGGCTATGATAATTGGAGGCAATTATCTGTGGTTAGTCTACCTCAGGACAAGGACTATAAGGAATATTCCCAAGCAGTTTCCAAAACTCATTTGGTTTTGGGAAGTTGCCTGCCTTCTCTGGCCCAAAATGGACTCCCTATGTTCACTTTTTGTTGGTAGAAAAAGCATGCCTCTGCTTATCTGTCTCAACTGATAGGCTTTAGGACCAGGAATTCTCTTTCTCTGCCCTCTGGGCATTGATCTGCCTTCAGACTTGCTAGAGGCACCTTACCCTTCTCATTTCTCCTGCTCCTGCACCACCATGAGCAAGGCTTGGAAACCTGCTGGACACTATCTGTCCTTCCACTGCCTTCAGTCCCTGCTCCTCCTACCCTTGCTATCCAAAAACAAAGAGCACACCTCCCTGGACTTAAAAAATCCACTTCAAATTTCCCCCCTGGTGTCCCACATAAAAATTGACAATGGAGAACAAATTGACTTTTGCATGGACATAGGTGCAACATATTCTGTATTACAGCTGATTTAAGCTTGTGAGTTAAATTTTTAAATTTATTTTTATTTTTTTAATTTTGAAAGTTTGTTAATTTAATTAAGACAGACATGTCTTTATAATTATTAGTATTAAATGTAATACTTTTCTTCTACCAAGGTTTACTGAGGGTCAAATAAGTTGATGTTATCTCTGCTGCAAGTTGTCTGCAAACTATGACTTAAAATGGCGATTAGTTTTGTCTATCTCATAAAGTTCTCATGAGTAATTGTTAAGATAGCTTTCAAAATCTTTGGTACCCTGAAACTTTTAAAGTTTTCAAAGTTACATGACAAACTGGGTTAAATTCATTGGATATCCAAATCTTTTACAAATAAGATAAAATACTAAAGCATTGATTAATAAATATAGGTTTGTGTTTTGAGCTTCTTGTTGCAGAGAAGCTAAGGATACCTCTGCCTGTTGCTAAATAAGCTTTCTGCTTTACTGAAAGATTGTACTATGGAAAAACACGTTTTTAGAAATTATGAAATGTATTTATAAATTTACCAATCTGGAAAATTCTGATGTAACAGAAATTCACAATTGGTTACTACATAATTTTCAGAAGAGACTAAGTTTTCTAAGAGTTAAAATTCTACAAAATATGATTAAGACTGATGGATATAAGAGAAGCAACTTTATATGCAGGAAAGGATGTGTTTTTAAAAAGAAAGATACAAGGAATGGGAATATATTTTGATGAGGGAAAAAGAAAGTAATTTTGTCCTAAAATGAGATTGGCTATTTGGAGAGAAAAGGCTTAGAAAAAATCTGAATGAAAAAGAAAGTTGCAGTAGGTTGGTGAAGGAAAAGCTTTGGAAAACAATTTTATGTATAACCAGGAATAAGTTGAAATCAATGGATTTTGTAAGTAGATTGATGTCAGATGGAAATTCTGCTTTTTTCTCTCTCTTTTAAGAAGACAAAATGTTCTTGGATTATTGTTGGTCTACTCTTGATAAAAAAAAGTAAACAAAGTTTTTTTTTCTTTGTCCCAAAACCACAGTTTCTATGTTTTGCCTTTATCAGGTTTTTGATTACTTAAGAGAACTGTAACTTCTTAATATTAAAGGAGTTAAGTTTTGCTAACAACTGTATAGCCTTCTATAGAATCTATTATTGCCATTCTGAGTAAATAGATAATTAAATATTAAATTTATAATGACCTGTAATCCTATCTAAGCATGTTCTTTAAAACTTTCTGAGGTTTTTAACAAACTTCCTGAGATTTAAATGGTAAATTAAGTCTTTTTAATTAATTAAGCTTCTTTATTTGGTATGTGAAGTTAGTTGGAAAGCACTTGGCAAACCAATGATGATAATACTTAGGTTATATTCTATTGGTAAATGCTATAATTATTCTAGAAAATACACAAAATTCTTGAAGTTTTAATATGTCCTAAGGTCATTACTTGACACACATTGACACAAATGTGTGTCACAGAAATAACCAGATTTCTTTGTTAATTGCATTATAATGAACCTTCATTCAGGTCTTTAACTATGTCCATTTTTGAAGGGTTTTGTTGTTGTTGTTATTTATAGTTATTGTTTTGATGCTCTCAAAACATGTTTTTCATCTTCAAGGAGATTCATAAAAAAGACTCTTGACAAATGCAGGTTTTTGATATCTTTAAAATCATAAAACTGAACTGGGTAAGAATTTCCAGAACTTATGGGAAAGTTTTATTCCAAAAGAACAAAAACTAGTAACATAGGACTGTGAATAAATTAAAGAAGATGTTAGGGGCTCAGTTGGCTAAGTTCCTAACACTTGATTTTGGCTCAGGTCATGATCTCAAGATTTGTGAGTTGTAGCCATATATCAGGCTCTGTGCTGATAAAGCAGAGCCTACTTGGGATTCTTTCTCTCCCTCTCTCTCTGCCTCTCCATGTCTTGTGCTCTCTCCCTCTCTCCTTCCCTTTCTCTCTCTTTCTGTCTGTAAAAATAAATAAATAAAATTAACTTTAAAAAAGAAAGACGTTAAATATTCCTTTGTGAGCAAATTAAAACATTTAGCTTTTCTAAATGTTTTTCACTTTAGCTATCAAATATGGATAACTTCCCCAAGAAACCTGTGAACATGCCATTATTTTACAGGCAACTGATTCGTTTGCTACTGTCTGGACCAGGAATTAGATAGTTAGAACCTAATAGAATATAATGGTTATGTGAGTCACATTTGTGAAGATGGATTCTATCAGACTGGACTGCAAGAT
Organism: Hyaena hyaena; assembly: GCF_003009895.1. Lineage (NCBI taxonomy): Eukaryota > Metazoa > Chordata > Mammalia > Carnivora > Hyaenidae > Hyaena > Hyaena hyaena. Next base: position 1,629,815 of record NW_024081059.1, on the reverse strand, counting down.
ATATTATCGCTTATTCCCGAAAAAAAAAAAAATGGCTGTAACACTAAGACTACCACAATTCTGGCTAATCTTACAATGATGGACAACATCTATGTTCCATGGGTATGACTATCTGACATCTATTTTTCTTCTGTCAGTAGGTTTTGAAGATGTCATATGGCACATGGACACCCTTGATAAACATAAAATGAAGACCTTACATTATTTTCAAAATAACATTACATTATTAAACACTAAGTAACTCAAATGTGTAAAGAAATTTTAGAAAATAGAATGAGGGGCACCTGGGTGGCTCAGATTGTTAAGTATCTGACTCATAATCTCAGCTCAGGCATTAATCTCAGGATTGTGAGTTCAAGTCCCATGTTGAGCTCTGTACTGAGCATGAAGATTACTTAAAAAGAGAGAGAGAAAAAAATAAGGTGCCCTGCACCTTCCATCTGCCTTGAGCACTAAGCATATAACCACTGGCTTCACACAACAAAGATAAAGTTCCTTCTGTCCACGGTCCCTGAGGTCCTGTCCCAAGCTATAATAAAAGCATTTTTGTTGCACTGAAAATGTCTCAAGAATTCTTTTGTGGCCATCCACTAGTGTTACCACATCTCTTAAGATCATTTTAATAGATGCAGAAAAAGCATTTGACAAAGAATAGCATGAATTCATGATGAAAAACCCAGAACTAAGTAGGTTTAGGGGGAAAAAACCTTCCACTATATAATTTTAAAAAATGAGAGAAAAAACCCCCAAACAATATCATATTCAAAGGGGAAAAGTGAGAGCTATTCCTTTAAAGTCAGGATAAAAACAGGAATATACACCCTTGCCACTATTATTTAACATAGTACTGGAAGTCCTAACCACAACAATCGACAAAAAAGAAGTAAAGGCATCCAAGGTTGTGAGGAAGAAGTACAACTGTCAGTATTTACATATAATATGATAGTCTTTATAGAAAACCTGAAAAACTCCATCAAAAAACTGCTAGAGATGATAAACAGATTCAGTAAAGTTTCAGGATACAAAATCAGATTACAGAAATCTTTGGCATTTCTATACACAAATTATAAAGCAATAGAAAGAAAAATTAAAGAATAGGTCCCATTTACAATTACACCACAACAAATAAAACACCTAGGGGGAGAAAAGTAACCAAAAAGGTGAAAGAACTATACTTTGAGAATTATAAAACATTGATGAAAGAAACTGATGATGACACAAATAAATGGAAAGACACTCCATGCTCATGAATTGGAAGAATAAATATTGTTATAATGTCTATACTACCCAAAGCAATCTGCATATTTAATGTAATTTCTATCAGAATATCAATAGCGTTTTTTACAGAACTAGAACAACCAATTCTAAAATTTTCATTAAAATACAAAAGATTCTGAATAGCCAAAGAAATCATGAAAAGTAAAGCTGGAGACATCACAGTTCTGGACTTCAAGTGATATTACAAATCTGTAGTAATCAAAGCAGTATAGTATTGGCACAAAAATAGACACATTAATCAATAAAACATAATATGAAACCCAGGGAAAAAACACAAGTAGATGGCCAATTAATGTTCAACAAAGCAGGCAAGAATCTCTACTGGAAAAAAAAAGTGTATTCAACAGTGTTGGGAAGACTAGACAGCAACATGCAAAGGAATAAAATTGAAGCACTTTCTTTCACCATATACAAAAGTAAACTCAAAATGTATTAATGATCTAAATGTGAAACCTGAAATCATAAAAATCCTAAAAAGAAATCACAGACAGTAACCGTTTTGACATTGGCCTCAGCAACTTGTTTCTAGATATGTCTCCTGAGGCAAGGGAAACAAACAAAAATAAACTTTTGGACTACACTAAAAACAAACAAACAAACAAACAAAAACAACTCTGCCCTGTGAAGGAAGCTATCAACAAAATTAAAAGGTAACCACAGAATGGGAGATGATATTTGCAAATGACACATTTGATAAGGGTTACTTTCCAAAATATATGAAGTAAGGATACAACTCAATACTCAAAAACTGAGTAATCCAATTTAAAAAGTGGGCAGAAGATGTGAACAGATATTTCTCCAAAGAAGACATCCAGATGGTGAATAGACATATGAAGAAATGCTCCTCATCACTTACCATCAAGGAAATGCAAATCAAAACTACAGTGAGATATCACCTCATATCTGTCAGGATGGCTAAACTCAGCAACACAAGAAACAACACAGGTGTTGGCAAGGATGGAAGAAAAAGGAACTCTTGCACTTTTAGTTGGAATGCAAAGCGGTACAGTCATTCTGGAAAATAGTATGGAGATACCTCAAAAAGTAGACAATACCATGGGCCGCAGACCCTTTAGTTTAGTTTTGGGAATATCTTTGATGCTATTATTATCATGCACCTCAACATATACATAACAAATATATCTTAGTAATATTGTTTTACAGTCAACATGGGTATAGGTTTATCTTAACATTAGTATTAGAAGATACTGATGAATTCCAAAGTGGTTGTTTCATTTTATAATACTACTGGTAATATAGGAGAGTTCAAGTTGTTCTGTATTTTTGCCTGAAGATGGATTTATCAAGTTTTAGAACCCATGTATGTACACATGCATCAAAGTGGGAGTGAAGCATCATGACATCTTATAAAGTTCTTCATGGTCAGTGATAATGGTAATGGGGCAGAGAAAGAGAGAAAGAGAATCCCAAACAGGCTCCATGCTGTCTGTGCAGCTGTGGGGCTCGAACTCATGAAACCGTGAGATGATGATCTGAGCCAAAATCAAGAGTCGGATATTTAACTGATTGAGCCACCCAGGCATCCCAACAGTAACTTTTAACATATTCTAATAAATGAAGAGTGTATGTTATATTCTCTGTGGTATATCCAAGAAGCAAAACAAGAGTGAAATTAAATAATTAAAAAAATCATTAAAAGAAAAAGCAGGAAATGAAAAAATACTTCAAGGGGTGCTTGGGTGGCTCAGTCAGTTAAGTAACTGACTTCAACTCAGGTCATGATCTTGTGGTTTAATTCAAGCCCTGCGTCAGGCTCTGTCCTGACAGTTCAGAGCCTGGAGCCTGCTTCAGGTTCTGTCTCCCTCTCTCTCTGCCCCTCTCCCGCTCAACTCTGTCTCTCTCTCTGTCTCTTTCTCAAAAGTAAATAAACATTTAAAGAAATTTAAAGTAAGAGGACAAAATAATCCAAACAAAATACAAAGACTATTTGATTGGATTATATTTAAAAAGTTGACCATATACTGGTTTTTAAGAAATAGACTTTAAATATAAAAGCAAAGATATTTGAAAGTAAAATTATAGAAACTCTGAAAGCATTAATGAAAAGGAGACTGGCTGTCAGATAAAGCAGTCTTTCAGTCAAATAGCAGCACTACATAAAAGGAGGGGTAGTTAGTAGCAATAGGATCAATCTATAGAAATGATATCAAAATCCTAATATATCATTGTACAAAATATCATAAAATTATATAATGAAAAATTTTACAGATGTAAAGAAGAAATAAAGTTAAAACCACAGTGAGACATTTACTATGTCTCATTAGCTTTTAAGATATACAGATAACAGTAAGTAGAAGTTCTAAACAACTCAATTAACAAGAACATATGGGATATTTAATTAAAAATTCAAGTACACATAGGATATTTAAGAAATTGGCATTTTCTGGCCAAAATATAATTTACAACAGATTGGATTATAAGTCCAAATTTAAAAGTAAAAAATATAGAATATATTAGAAAAGACTATTTTCATGACCTTGTGAATGAAATGTTTTGAAGAGAAAACGCAATTATCAGGGAGTTAAAAGTAACAATTTACTACTAAAATTAAGAACTTATATCTCAATGCTGAACTGTATGTCAAAGTACCTTGTAAAATAGCATACAACATACAACTGAGTATCTTGTTTTAATGATCGGTGGGCTTTGGCTATTAAATCACCAACGTATGCCTGAACTATATAAATCCTTTTCTTTTCCCTTACTGACAAAAAAAAAAAAAAAAAAATCGGAACTAAGAAAAAATGTTTGCAACAAATCACATGCTATCATTGCCTCATATGGGCACTGTTAACTATATTTCCTTTATTTTTTTTAATGATTTATTGCATACATTAGAACGATAGTAACATTTTGACCAATACAATAAACTATAAAATTTAGCTGTAGTATTTGTCCACAAACAAGACTGTCATGCTGATCAATAAAAAACAATGATGAATAAGTCCTTTATTTCTTCCTGTATGTCAGTATATGAGCTTGCATGGTACAAACAGTCAGACCACCCATTAAGAGCAGTTTTATTAATAGTTCCTGCTTACATAAGGGTGCTTCATTTATCAACTTCATTGACTGCGACAAAATGCTTATGCCACTGGCAAAGGCTGGCTCAGCCAAGGGGCAAAGAAATAGCAACTGCAGGAAAGTCACTTAAAGAATTGGTCCTGCTTGAATCAGCCAACTTATACATGTCCCTAATTGTTTAGCTGAAAAAAAGAAATTATGGAATAAAAAATTTTCTCATAAACCGGTATTCCTAATGATAGTAATAATTATAATTATATAAGCAGAGAAAAGAGGATCAAGTGTTATCCAAGTTTTCTGATTCATGGTATCATTCAAAAGAATTATTTGAATATCCTCAGCATTTTGGTGCTAATATTTGTTTATATAACCAAGACAGAGGGGAAATTTGTTCCATATACTTTAAGTAGAGTTCCCTGGAAAATTTGATGTCAACTTATAGATTATTTGATCAAGATGTGGATTTGATTTAGTCTATTGTGCTGAGAACCATGCCACCCTGACGTATGCATTCTTAAGCATCGCATGATAAATGAAGGTAAGAGTCTTCTTATTTCAGACTAATCAGTAAAAAGGCAATTTAGTTAGGAAAACATCTGTGTTATAACATATATTTTAAAAATAAACCCACGTTTTATTAATTTAAGACTATAGATAAACCTGACAATATCAGTCCTATTAAATAGAAAATTATTATAACTTAGCAGTTTTACGATATTTAGAAATAATTTTGTTGTTTAGATTAGTCAAAGCTAAACTTCAACTCAGTCAAGGTTCACATTTTTTAGCAATTTTACGATTAGTAGAATCTTATTAGGTTTCAGTGGTTTAGTAAGCATATAAAGTTAGGCTTGAGTTTTCACTTTTCATGGATAGAAAGAAAACTAAAATTTAAAAAAATCCACACATCACATATTTAATAAAATAAAGAAAGAAAATGCAAATTTCAAATTGGGTGAGTGATGCTTAAAGCACTTAAACAAAGTCAGCTAAGAGTCCCATATGAAATGATAGAAATGGTACAATTCATTGGACATGTATATATATTTTAAAGTTTTATTTATTTATTTTGGGAAAGAGAGAGAAAGAGTGCATGCAGTGGGAGAGGGACAGAAAGGGAAGGAGAGAAAGAATCTCAAGTAGGTTCCATGCTTTCAGGATGCACAGAGCCTGATGTAGGCCTCAGTCCCATGAACCTTGAAATTATGACCTGAGACAAAATCGATTGAATGCTTAACCATCTGAGCCACCCATGTACCCCCACTGGATAGTTTTAATGTACATATATATGGAAACCTAAACTCTAAAAATAAAAATAATAAAAATTTTTCTGATGTCTGAGGATGTATTTTTTTAATTTCCATACATTAGACCACAAAGAAAATCTCAATGAATTTCAAAAAGTGGAAAAAAATCAACTAAGTTTTCTCTGATCATAGTGTAATGATGCATCCATCTAATTAGTAGCAAAATTAGGTAGCAAACAAACTAATAAAAACAAAACAATTTTTATCTGAAATTAAAAATTCTAACTGTTGAATAAAATTTCAGATTTCCTAGAAAAAACAGTGTGAAAACATACATATTATAACAACTGGGATAAATCCATTTCTAAAACAGCATGCAGAAAAAATGAAAACAAATATGTTACTTTTGAGGGGTGCCTGGGTGGCTCAGTCAGTTAAGTGTCCACTTTTGGCCCAAGTCATGATCTCATGGTTCATAAGTTTAAGCCCTATATCAGGATCTTTACTGTCAGCAATGAACCCTCTTTGGATCCTGTTATACCCTCTCTCTGCCCTTCTCCAGCTCTCTCTGTCTCAGAAATAAATAAACATTTAAAAAGAAACTTTAAAAAATATAATACTATTGAAATAGATAATAATAAATGACTTAAGCAAGTGAATAAAATTTTTGAAAAATGACAAAATAGACAGGAGGAAAATAACATTAACAACATTTAAACTAATAAACTTTATATCTAGTCTCATTTGATTTCTTTATTAATATTTGCAATAACTTTCTTTGCATTGTTTTCAAGCACATATATAAACACTGAAGTGAATTATTTCTTTCTCAAAGTGAGTGTTTATTATTTGATATATTTGGAACTTAAAATACGGGCAAATATAGGAAGTGCAATTTATCTTTATTACTGCTACCTTTATTTTTATAATTATTCTCTAACATACACATATGTAAATTATGTTTAAAAAATAAAACACTTAGGGATACTGAAATTGTTCATTGTCTCAATACTCCAGTAAGTCCCAAGTGACATCTGATTCCTTTTATATTAACAGAAAAGGACACTATTTTGAGCCACCCCCTCAGCCTTCTGTTCTGGAGACTTTTCCCTCTGTTAGAAATGTTACTGAAATCAAGACTTCATTTCTGAGCATGTGCCTATGCTGCAATAGATCCTTAAAATTTGGAATTTTGAGACCCAGGCATGTGCCTGGATAAAACACAGGAGCACGGTGCTAATGGGCAGGCAGATGGCTTGGATGCAGATAGGGTGAAGGCAGAGATGTGATAGAAGTCTGGGACACAAGAGGGGAGTCTGTTCACTCTTCTGTGAGGGCTTTCTAAAAATCAGCAGCACAAACTCCCCTCTCCAGGGAAAAGAGTGAGCTAATGACATTTTTCAACCCCTCCCTCAGCACAGATGGACTTCAGGAAGTGGCATAACACACACTGTGGAAACTTGAACTGCTTTCAGCAAGCCCTGTACACTTGCACTCTGCAGGTGTCTTTTTATTAGGGTTAGTATGGCTGAAAGCCAGAGCACCAATGGGTCCCACCCCCACTAGACTAGCACAAACCCCTTACATGCATCAGGACAGTCCCCTTCCTGGAGTGCATCTAGGAAAGGTGGCACTGCTTCTCATAGGGAAAAAGAGCCAGCAGGCACCACTGAGCTGCCCCATTAATTAGCAAAGCAGCAGAGGCACCAGCAGCTGAAGGCAGATAACCGGGAAGCCAATTTTTGGCTGCTTTTATCATAAACTCCAAGCACCTGTACAATCACAGGACAGTGTTTCTGTGACAAATGGTCACCAACCACAGTGTGGCAAGATGCTCCCCCAGAGAGTCAGTACAAGTCCATGCCATGCCAGGCCCTAAAATTTGGGGTTTCAAACACAGCCATGCACTAGAGATAAATCATAGGAGCACTTTTTGGCCAGATGGGCAGACAGCTGAAGGATGTCACAGATACGCTGAAGGCAGGGAAGTGACATAAGCCTGGGATACAAGAGAGGTTGTTTGCTTTTCTTTGAGGGCCTCCTGAACAGTGGCAGGTGTGAATTCCCCTCTGGGGAAGAGAGAGGGCCGACACCACTTTTCACCCCTCCCACCACCACAAATGGGTTTCAAAGAGGAGCACAGTGTCCACAGTTTAGCCTTGAGCTACTTACACCAAGCCCCACCCCACTATGCTCTGCAGGTGTATCTGTACTAGGGAAAAATGTACCTGAGAGCTAGAGAAACAGTGGGCCCCTCCTTGGATGACCAACACAGTCCCCTTGCATGCACCATGTCTTCTGATGATAAACTACAGAAAAGCTTCTGCTCTACTGGAAATATGACCAGGCACAGTTGGTCCCAACACACAAAAGATGGAGACCTAGACAAAATACCAAGATGGAGGAATTCCCAAAAGAAAAACAAGAAGTGGTCATGGTCAGGGAGCTAATCAAAAAAGATATGTAATATGCCTGAACCAGAGTTTAAAACAAGAATCATAAATATACAAACTGGGCTTGGGAAAAGTATAAAAAAAAACCAGAGAGACCCTTACTGCAGAGATAAAAGACTTAAAATCTATTCGGATTGAAAGTTAAAAAGCTATAACAGATGTAAAATTGACTAGATGTAATAACTACAAGGATAGAAGAAGCAGAGGAATGGATAAGTGATGTAGAAGATCAAATTATGGAAAACAATAGGCTGAAAATAAGAGGGAGAGAAAAATATTGGATTGCAAATGGAGATTTGAGGGACTCAGTAACGCCATAAAGATTAATAACCTTCATATCACAGGAATCTCAGAAAAGAGGAAAAAAAGAGCAGAAGGTTTATTTGAGCAAATTATAGCTGAAAACTTTCTTAATCTAGGGAAAGAAACAGACATCTAAATTCAGGAGGCACAAAGAACTCCCATTAAAATTTAAAAAGCAAACCAACACCAAGACATATCATAGAAAATTTTGCAAAATATAAAGATAATGAAAAAATTCTAAAAGAAAGAAGGGAAAAGAAATCTCTGTCTTACAGAGAAAGACAAATAAGTTTAGCAGCAGACATATCCACAGAAAGTTGGCAGGCTAGAAAGGAATGGCACTATACAAAGTGCTGAATGGGAAAAATATGCAGCCAAGAATACTTTATGCACCAAGGCTGTCATTCAGAATAAGAGAGATAAAGAGTTTTCCAGACAAACAAAAACTAAAGAAGTTCACAACCACTAAACTAGCCCTGCAACTAATATTAAAGGGGACTCTTTGAGTGGGAAAGAAAGGCTAAAAGCAACAAAAACTAAAAAGGAACAGAGAAAAATCTCCAGAAACAACACGTACTTTATAGGTAATGCAATGGAACTAAATTCATAACAATCAGTAATCACACTCTGAATGTAAATGAGCTAAATGCTTCACTCAAAAGGCATAGAGTATCTGAATGGATTAAAAAGCAAGCAAGCAAACAAACAAAGAAAAAGGCCTCGGGTGCCTTGGTAGCCCAGTCAGTTAAACATTTGATTATTGATTCTGGCTCAGGTCATGATCTCACGATTCATGGGTTTGAGCCCTGTGTCAGGCTCCCCACTGAGCATGGATCCTGCTTGGGCTTGTCTTCCTCTGTCACTACCCCCACTCCCTCAAAATAAATAAATTAAAAAAAAATCTCTATGCTGCGTACAAGAGACTCATTTTGGACCCCAAGACACTTCCATATTGAAAGTGAGGGGAGGGAGAAACATCTATCACACTAACGGACATCAAAAAAAGCCAATGTAGCCATAATTATATCAGACAAAATATATTTTAAAACAAAGACTGAAACAAGAGATGATGAAGGGTATTATATCACAATTAAGGGGACTATCCAACAAGATCTAACAATTATAAATTTTTATGCCCTTAACATGGAATACCCAAATACATAAAACAATTAATAACAAACATTAAGAAACTAATTGATAATCATACCATAATAGTAGAGGGCTTAAACACCCCACTTATGACAATGGACAAATCATTAATGCAGAAAATCAACAAGGAAACAAAGGCTTTGAATGACACAGTGGACCAGATGGACTTAACACATATACTCAGAACACTTCATGTTAAACCAACAGAATACACAACCTTCTCTAGTGCACATGGAATATTCTCCAGAATATGTCACATACTGGTTCACAAATCAGCCTTCAACAATTTAAAAAAAATGATTGAGATCATGCCATGCATATTTTCCGAACAAAATGTAATGAAATTTGAAGTCAACCATATGAAAAAAAATTGGACAGGCCACAAATACATGGTGGTTAAAGAATATCCTATTAAAGAATGAATGTATCAACCAGGAAACTGAAGGAGAAATAAAAAATACATGGAAGCATAAAAAATGAAAACACCAAAGTTTAGAACCTTTTGAATATAGGAAGATGGTCCTAAGAGGGAAGTATAAACCATACAGGCCTACCTCAAGAAGCAAAAAAAAGTCTCAAATATACAACCTAAACTTACACCTAAAAGAGCTAGAAAACGAGCAGCAAATAAAACCTAAATGCAGCAGAAGGGAAATGATAAAGATTAGAGCAGAACAAATGACATACAAATAAAAAACAATAACAGATCAGTGAAACTGAGAGCTGGTTCCTTGAAAGAATTGATATTAGTGATAAACCCTAACCAGACTTATCAAAAAGAAAAGATAAGGGAATCAAATACATAAGATCATGAATGAAAAAGGAGAGATCACAACCAACACTATAGAAATACAAACAGTTTTGAGAGAATATTATGAAAAACTGTATGTCAACAAATTGGGCATATGGAAAAAACAGATAAATTCATGGAAACATACCAATTACCAACACTGAAAAGGGAATAAATAGAAAATGTGAACAGACTCAGAACTAGCAAAATGGAATTAGTAATCAAAACTCTCCCAAAAAACAAAAGTCCAGGGCCAGATGGCTTCCCAGGGGAATTCTACCAGACATATAAAAAACAGTTAATACGTACTCTTCTCAAACTATTCCAAAAAAACAGAAATGGAAGGAAAACTTACAAGCTCCTTCCACAAGGCCAGCATTACCTTGATTCCAAAACCAGACCAAGACCCCACTAAAAAGGAAAATTACAAGCCACTATTCCTGAGGAACATGGATCCAAAAATTCTCTACAAAATACTAGCAAGTTGAATCAAATAATACTTTAAAATAATTATTTATCATGATCGAGTGGGACTTATGCCTGAGCTGGAAGTGTGGCAATATATTAACAAATCAGTCAATGTGATATACCACATTAATAAAGGAAAGGATAAGAACCATATGATCCTTTCAATAGATGCAGAAAAAACATTTGACAAAATACGGCATCTATTCTTCATAAAACCCTCAACAGAGTAGGGATAGATGGAATACACTTCAACATCATAAAAACCATAAATGTAAGACCCACAGCTGATATCTTCAATGGGTGAAAAGAAAGAGTTATCCCTATATGGTGAAGAACAAGACATGGATGTCCACTCTCACCATTGTTATTTAACATAGTACTGGAAGTCCTAGCCTCAGCAATCAGAAAATAATAAGAAATAAAAGGCATCCAAATAGGCAAGGAAGAAGCCAAACTTTCACTATTTGCAGATGATATGATACTCTATGTAGAACACCAAAAAAACTCCATAAAAAAAACCCTGCTAGACCGATACCTGAATTCAGCAAAGTCATAGGATATAAAATCAATGTACAGAGATCTGTTGAATTTCTGTACACCAGCAATAAAACATCAGAAAGAGAAATCAAGGAATCAATTTCTTTTACAATTGCACCAAAACCCATGAGATACTTAGGAATAAGCCTAAACAAAGAGGTGAAAGTTCTGTACTCTGAAAACTATAGAACATTTTTGAAAAAAATTGAAGAGGATACAAAAAAAATGGAAACGTGTTCCATGTTCATGGAATGGAAGAAAAAATATTGTGAACATGTCTATAATAACCAAAGCATTCTATACATTGAATGCAATCCATATCAAAATACCACCAGAATTTTTCACAGAGCTAGAACAAACAGTTCTAAAATCTGTATGGAACCACAAAAGTCCCTGAGCAGCCAAAGCAATCTTGAAAAAGAAAAGCAAAGCTGGAGGCATCACAATTCTAGACTTCACGGTATATTACAAAGCTGTAGTAACAACACATTGTGGTACAGTCACAGAGAAGACACATAGATCAGTGGTACAGAATAGAAAACTGAGAAATGAACACACAGTTCTATGCTCAACTAGTTTTTTGACACAACAGGAAAAATATCCAATAGAAAAAAGACAGTCTTTTCAATAAATGTTGTTGGGAAAATGGATAGCAGCATGCAGAAGAATAAAATTGGACCACTTTCTTATACCATATAAAAAAATAAATTCAAAATAGTTGAACGACCTAATCCTGAGACAGGATACCATCAAATCTTAGAGGAAAACACAGGCACCAACCTCTTTGACCTCAGCTGTGACAACTTCTTAGTAGATATGTCTCTGGACACAAGGGAAACAAAAGCAAAAATGAACTATGGAAATTCATCAAGATAAAAATTACTGTCCAGCAAAGGAAAAAATCGCAAATATAAAAGGCAGCTGAGGGAATGGGAAAATATATTTGCAAAAGATGTATCTGATAAAGGCTTAGTATCCAAAATCTATAAAGAACTTATCCAACTCAACAGTCACATAACAAGTAATCCAATTGAAAATGGGCAAAAGATATGTATACACATCCATCCAAATAAGACATGCAGGAGACATCACTCATCATCAGGGAAATTCAAATCAAAACCACAATGAGATACCACCTCACCCCGTCAGAATGGCTAAAATTAACAACACAAGAAGCAACAGGTTAGGCGAGGACATGGAGGTAGCTGAATCCCCTTGCCTCTTGGTGGGAATGCAAACTGGTGCAGCCACTCTGGAAAACAGTATGAAGGTTTCTCAAAAAGCTAAAAATAGAACTACCCTACAACACAGCATTTGCACTACTAGGTATTTAACCAAAGGATATAAAAATACTGATTGAAAGGGACACGTGCACCTTGATGTTTATAGCAGCATTAATAACTATAGCTAAATTATAGAAAGAGCCCAAATGTCCAAAGACTAATGAAGAAATAAAGAAGATGCGACACACACACACACACACACAGACACACACACACACACACCACTCAAAAGAATGAAATCTTTCCATTTGCAAAGACATGGGTGGAGCTAGAGTGTATTATGCTAAGATAAAAAGTTAGAGAAAGACAAATACCATATGATTTCACTCATATGTGGAATTTAAGAAACAAAACAGAGAAATATAGGGGAAGGGGAAAAAAGAGAGGGATGAAAACCATACCAGACTCTTAACTACAGAAAACAAATTGAGGGTTGATGGAAGGGAGGTGGGTGGGGGGGATGGGTTAAATTTGTGATGGGTATTAAGGAGGGCACTTGTGTTGAGCACTGGGGGTTTTATGTAAGTGATGAATCACTAAATTCTACTCCTGAAATCAATATTGCATCATGTAAACGAACTAGATTTTATACAAAAACTTGAAACAAAGACATCATCTCTGGGGTCAGTGACAAACCCATTATGCTTTGGGATGCTTTCTCCATTGCCATCACTGTCATCCTCATCATATCAACAATGACATCCATCCTCGTCACTAGCACTATCTATAGTAATGACATTGCCACTCTGTCATTACGGCCCTCCCTTCTTTTTCCAAAAGCAGAAGTGTCCTAAAGGACACTGACAGTACCAGGATTGATGCTCTGTCTAAATGAACAGAAACATGATTTTTGCTAAAAGGAAAACAACAGAAGTGATTTCAGATAACCTTTTCTTAGGGCACATATCATTCTTCTAGCTTTTCTGCACAATGAATAAGCAGGCTCAAAGTATCATGGGCTCATTCCTTATGTTTCATTGTCTTCTCGTTCTCTCCTCACTAGAACAGAGCTAAAAGAAGGACCTTAAACTTCTGAGAGTGTGAAACTGCAGACTGTCTCTTTCACAATTTGGAGAATGCTTAGTTTGGAGAATACATTAGATCTCACATAGAATTAGAGCAACTCTGCTGCTGGTTTTTTTTTTTTTCAATTCTCATCTTTTGTTCCCAGTTACCACAACTGCTTTTGTGAACATCATTTCCTTTTCTTTAAGCCATTGGAATTTTTGAGGTCTAAATAAAGTTAGAATCACTTGGGGTTAAGGGATTTAAAAAATAGATGTTAAGAAAATAATTTTTTTAACTACTAAAAGATGATCTAATTTGTATCTTAGATCTGAGCATTTTTATTTATTCTTCGTCTCTGTGTGGGGATGTGCGCAGCTCTAAGAGTAATTCTCTGCACAATGGTTTCTGTTTATAGCTCCAGAGAAGAGGTGTAGAGTTTGAAAACTCCCAGGTTTGTTACATGTTGAAAAGATCCATAATCCCAGATTTTACAGCCCCCTAACCAAGATCAGTTTAAATAAATTATTGCTAAATAGCAAACACTTTACTGCATTACACTTCATGTACTCACACATTTATCCAATTTAATATTTTGGTTAATAAAAGGACCATGTGTCCTTAATTATAAATTCCTTAAAGGCAAGAATGTGTCTGATTTTCTTTGGTTCTTCTTCTTCACCAGTGCCTTGGTTCAAGTGCAGAAAAAAACACTAATATGAATAACCAAGAAATTAATGATATTTATATCCCCAGCCTTATTCTTATTTGAGCTTTAGATTCATATACTCAATTAATTACTTATTATTAAATAGTAATGTAGATTTCCTCTGCAGATTATTTCTCCTGCCTTCATTCCTAGAAAATCTCTGGTCAATAACCACATCCTTATTACCAAGTTGCTGAGGCCAAAAATGTGTCAGCCAACCAGGTTTTCTCTCTCTCTCTCTCTCTCTCTCTCTCTCTTTCATTATCAATAACAAATCCTTTAGCAAGTTTTACTAGTTACTTCTCCAAAATAAATCTGGAATTAATCTACTTTCTTCTATCTCCATTCTATCATTGGTCATTCTATCATTAGTCAATGATTTCTTAGTGTCTCCCTGGGCTACTGATATTACCTCATATGTGGTCTTCCAAGTTCCATTGTTTTCCTCCTCTAGTCAATTCACCAAATAGGAAAAGTGATCTTAAAAAAAAAAAAAAAAAAGCTTTACTGAGATATGATGTTCATGCCATTCATGCATATAAAGTGTATAACTCAATGCTTTTTAGATATACACAGATGTGTGAAACTATCATCACAGTAAATTTTAGAACAAAAAAAAAAAAAAAAAAAGCTTTACTGAGATATGATGTTCATGCCATTCATGCATATAAAGTGTATAACTCAATGCTTTTTAGATATACACAGATGTGTGAAACTATCATCACAGTAAATTTTAGAACATTTCCATCACTAAAAACAAAAACAAACAAACAAAAAAACCCTTGCATGTTCTTCAGTGATCACTCCTATATTCCCCCAACCCTGATCCCTGCTCTAAGCAACCTCTAATAGATTTCCCTGATCTAGACAGAAATAAAGTACAAAGAGATTAAGCAATTAGTGCAAGGTTGTTCAACTTAAAAGTGATAGATCCAGGATAAGAGCTCAGACTTGCTCCAGAGTCTGGACTCTATGGTACAGCGTGCGTGCTGTCTTTCAACTATTAAGCACTTAGTAAGTGCCAAGCTGTACACTAATAGCTTTTCATCCTTAAATGCACTTACTCTTCACATCAATGCCATAACAATATAAACTGGAAAATGGAAGTTTATAAATATTAATTTTTTTATAAGCCCTTCACCTATTAAGTAGAAAAGTCATGATTTTAAAGTTACTCTAATAGCACGCTCCACAATGATTCACTAAAACACATTCTTTTTCTTTTTCTAGAACAGTTTCTTCAGAAAAAACTTGCTACATTTTCTTTCTATATTTTGTGTTATATCCTATCTACATGAAATATCCTCCTTCTATTTCTACTGGAAGAGTTAATTTTATGTGTCAACTTGGCTAAGCCACAATACCTAGATATTCCATCAAACACTTGTCTAAATGTTGCTGCAGAGATCTTCATAAATGAGATCAACATTTAATTTGACAAATTTCAAGTAAAGTAAATTATCCTATCATACTGTGAATAGATCTCATCCAATCAGTTGACGGTCTTAGGAGGAGAAAGACTGACCTCCCCCAAAAAGACAGAATTCTGCCATAGTGTGCCTATGGACTTGAGTGTGTCTCTAGGCTTCTGCCCGTCCTGCAGTTTTGGATTTATCAATCTCTATAATCATGTAGGCCAATTCCTTAAAATCAGTCTGTCTCTTCTTACTTTCTCCCTACCTTTCCTTTCTCTCTAATAACAATTTCACCTTAATATGTCAGAAAATTTAACAAACATCTTAAAGACTATAAAGCATTTTAAATAAAATTATTCACTTTAGAAATTAAAGGTTATATCAATCAGTTTTCTTTTTGCCACCAAAATGTGGATATGAATATATAATGATGCTAAAAGTTCTGGATTTTTTCCACTGTTGAGAATGTTTGATAGGTGGTAGGATATAATTATGTGTTAATCTTATAAAGTGAACGTTCATATTAGTGTCAAATAAGACAATAAATTAAATTTAATACCTAGTGAATATGAATATAAACTTCTGTGGTTGCCATTATATGCTTGTTCAATTAATTTTGTTCAATTTCTATACATTTCATTAGGTTCTCTTACAGATCTAACAGCCCATACTTTGTAAAATAGTGATTGTTTATTTTTTGCATGTGCATTTTATTTTTATTCTTATCATTTTTAAAAAATTTTAATTTAAACTCCAGTTAATTAACATACATTGTTATATCAGCTTCAGGTGTCCAAGTTAGTGATCCAACATTTCAACACCTGTGCTCATCACAACAAATGCTTTCCTTAATTCCCATCACCTGTTTAAACCATTTCCCCTCCCACCTCCCCTCTGGTAAGCATCATTTTTTCCTCATAGTTAAGAGTCTGTTTCTTGGTTTGCCTCCTTCTCTCTTTTTTTCCCCCTTCGATCACTTGTTTGTTTCTTATTCCACATGAGTGAAATCATATGGTATTTGTGTTTCTCTGACTGACTTATTTCACTTAGTATAATACTTCCTAGCACCAACCATGTGTTTGCAAATGGTAAGATTTCATTCTTTTTTATGGCAGAATAATATTCCATTGAGTATGTATACTACATCTTATCCATTCATTAGTCGTTGGACACTTGGGTTGTTTTGATATAGCAGCTATAGTAAATAATGCTGCTATAAACATTTGAGTGCATGTAGTCCTTTGAATTAGCAATTTTGTATTCTTTGGATAAATACCTAGTAGTGCATTTGCTGGATTTTAGGTTAGCTTTTTAAAAACTTTTTGAGGGACCACCATGGTGTTTTCCATAGGGTTTCACCAGTTTGCATTCCGAAGAGTGGTCCCCTTTCTCCACATCCTTGCCAACACCTGTTGTTTCTTGTTGCTTTCTGCCATTCTGTAAGGTGTGAATGATATCTCATTGTAGTTCTGATTTGTATTTCCTCAATGATCAGTGATTTTCAGCACCTTTTCGTTTGTCTGTTGGCTATATGGTCTTCTTTGGAGAAGTGTCTATTCATGTCTTCTGCCCATTTTATTTGGATTATTCATTCTTTGGGTGTTGAATTTTATAAGTTCTTTATATATTTTGGATACTAATCCTTTATTAGATATGACATTTGCAAATATTGTCTCCCATTCTAAAAGTTTGATTTTAGTTCTGTTGATTGTTTCTTTCACCATAAAGAAGCTTTGTATTTTGATAACGTCCCAATATTTATTTTTGCGTTTATTTCTCTTGTCTCAGTAAACATATCTAGAAAAGCCTTTTTATAACCAATGTGTTATGGTTATTGGTCCAGATGTGAAAGGGATTGGTTCCTTGATTTCTCTTCCTGCTGCTTTATTATTGGTGTATAGAAATGCAAATGATTTCTGTACGTTGATTTTATATCCTGAAATTTTGCTGACTTTATGTATCAGTTCTAGCATTTTTTGGTGGAGTCTTTCTAGTGTTTTACATAGAGCATCATATCATCTGCAATTAGTAAAAGGTCAACTTCTTCCTTGCCAATTTAGATGCCTTTTAATTCTTTTTGTTGTCATTTTTGGGGCTAGGACTTCCAGTACTATGTTAAATAACAATGGTGAGAGTAGACATCCCTGACTTGTTCTTCACCATAGAGGGTAGCTCTCATTTTCCCCTCGTTGAAGATATTCGTTGTGGGTCTTTCATATACGGTGTTTATGATGTTGAAGTGTATTCCATATATCCCTACTTTGTTGAGGGTTTTTATGAAGAATGGATGCTATATTTTGTTAGATGCTTTTTCTCTGTCTATGGAAAAATTCATATGGTAATTATCCTTTCTTTTATTAATGTGTTATATCACATTGATTGATATGTGAATATTAAATCACACTTCCAGCCCGGGAATAAATCCCTCTTGATTGCAGTGAATAATTTTTTTTTAATGTATTGTTGGATTCTGTTTGTGGTATTTTGTTCAGAATTTTTCCACCCATGTTCATGAGGGATATTGGCTCATAGTTCTCTCTTTTGGGAGGGAGTCTTTATCTGGTTTTGGTATCAGGGTAATTCTGGCTTCAGAAGGAATTTGGAAGTTTCCTTCCTTTTCTATTTTTCTTTTTTTTTTTTTTGGAATAGTTTAAGAATAGGTATTAACTCTTTTTTAATGTTTGGCAGAATTTGCCTGAAAAGTCATCTGGTCCTGAGCTTTTGTTTATTGGCAGTTTGTTACTACTGATGAAATTTTTGTTGGTTGTTAGCCTGTTCGAGTTTTCTCTTTCTTCCTGTTTTAGTTTTAGTAGGTTATATATATCTAGGATTTTATACATTTTTAATAAATTGTTCAATTTGCTGGCCCAAGTTTTTTTTTT
>NW_024081059.1:966104-1008950 GCF_003009895.1 Hyaena hyaena | reverse complement strand
GAAGATGTGGTTTATCTATACCATGGAATACTACATGGCAATGAGAAACAATGAAATCTGGCCATGTGTAGCAACATGGATGGACCTTGAGGGTGTTATGCTGAGCGAAATAAGTCAGGCAGAGAAGGACAAATATCATATGTTTGCAGGTATAGGAGGATTAGGAGGAACTTAACGGAGGAACAAGGGGGAGAAGAAGGGGGGAAATGGTGGGAGAAAGGGAGAGAGGCAAACCATGAGAGACTCTTGAATGCTGACAAAAACTGAGGACTGATGGATGTTGGGGGGAAGGGAGGGACGGGTATGGAGGAGGACACTTGTGGGGATGAGCACTGGGTGTTATGTGGAAACTAATTTGACAATAAACTATTTGGAAAAAAATATGATATCATTTATTAAATCAGTGCAGAGAGTTCAGATGTTGATGAGATACAGGTATAGAGATCAGTGGAACCTATGTTATTTTTATTTACAGGCCCATAGGATTTCAGTAGACAGCAGTAGGGCAACAGTCCTAAGAAAGTCATCTTAATGCAGTATTTATCTGTATATGTCAAAAGCAACAAACTGAGTTAGTGATGTAAACCAGAAGTGGGTTAGCTTTTTAAAAAGCTAATATAAATAATGCTTAGCAGCTGTCTTTGCTTGGTGTTATTAACCTCAGAGAGAGCTACCTAACAACAACAAAAAAGTTATATTGGGATATGGCTATTAGATGTAATTCTACTTTTTATATGCTGAAACACCTGCTTGAAAAGAAACGATTTCTGAGTTGATATTTTTTCCACCAAGGATATAAACAACAGCTTGTTAATTTTCTTCTATAGAAACTAGAAATGTGCCCAAAAAGAATGTGATTATCATTTAGTCCTGTTAAAATTTTAATGAAATAAAACCTGTGCCACTACAGTTGTGTTGTAGCTAATGGTTATTTTCTAAAAATGAATTTAAAGAAAAACTGAATGTGATGAGAACCGGACATTTTAATATGCCTATTATATTTAGAAAGAAAACAAAATCTATTGAGACTATCATTTTGTTTTTCCATTTTTTGAGAGAATGAGGTTAGTGAATCCCATTCACTCAGGGTGTGGAGGTTAAGAAAGGGACATAGTCCTCTTCTTGATTTGGATCTTTATTTCTTGTGTCATTTTATGGGTTGACAATTTATTGCCTCAGGCATGAAATTCTTTACTAGTTCTTAGCTTTCCTTTTCAACACGCTGAGACTGGTAATCACACTAACATTCTGAAATATTTTGGTCCATTTTCCTGCGTGCTAAAAATCTGAAAGTGTTAAATTATCTCTTATATCTGTTCCAGTACTGAAAGTCTTGCCTAAGTCTTGCCATGACTTTTCACAATGTAATAAAGCCTTGCCACAATTTTGGCGAGACAAAGTAACTTGGAAAACTACAATTTGTTCCTGGTAATTTAGGTGAATGAGATAGACTTAATGAATATAAGCTTTAGTAAAGAGTAATAAATAATAATAAAAACTAAAAATAATAATAAAAATGAAATTCAAGTCAGATCTAAATTCAAATAATGATAATGTTATAATTTTATTTTATAATTCTATTCATAAGGGCTCAGTAGGACAAGTAAATCTTACACTCTAAAGAAATGTGGCTGAGAGTGACTAAGATACATGTGAGATAATTTTTTTTTAATTAACTTTCTGAAATAATGCTGTTAGTGAAAAATGAGAAGTTGAGTCCCTCTTTGCCATAATTTGGCCTTGATGACATCATTTAAACTCATATGGAAGGTTAAAGCATAGGGTAAATTTAAGTCCTGAAGACCCCCGTTGTGAAAATATATAAATTGGCAGATTTGGTCACTCCATGATGGACAATAACTTGGAAAATGATGGAGAATATGTAGGTGTTAAAAAATAAATCTGAGGAAACTGAGACTGTGCATATAGTCAAACCAGAGTCAATGTTAAGCCTAGATGACATTACCTTAAGTGAAATTATACAGATTCAGAAAACAAACACTGCACCAGCTCACATGTGGAATCAAAAGTAATCAAAGTTGTAGAAGGCAAAAATAGAGCTGTGTTTGCCAGGGGCTGGAAGAGGAAGAGATGAGGAGATGTAGGTCAAAGGGTAAAACCTTTCAGTTATGCAAAATAATTAAGTTCTGAAGATGTACTGTATAGCAATGTGGCTATTGTT
The DNA here is from genome assembly GCF_003009895.1 of Hyaena hyaena. Lineage (NCBI taxonomy): Eukaryota > Metazoa > Chordata > Mammalia > Carnivora > Hyaenidae > Hyaena > Hyaena hyaena. The sequence continues at coordinate 1,006,768 of NW_024081059.1, read as the reverse complement.
AACAATACTGGATTGAATACTTGAAATTTGCTAAAAAGATAAATCTTAAGCCTTCTTACCAGAGACAGAGAGAGAGAGAAAGAGAAGAAAAGGAAGAAAAGAAAGAAAAGAAAAGAAAAGAAAAGAAAAGAAAAGAAAAGAAAAGATAGAAAAGAAAAGAAAAATAATTATGTGAAGTGATGGGTGTGTTATTGGCTTGATTGTGGTGATTATTTCACAATGTATATATATCAAAACATCAAGTTGTATACTTAAAAAATACACTTTTTATTTGTCAATTATACCTCAATAAGGCTGAAGAAAACCTCAATTGTAAGTGTTTTCATCAAGGTTTGCGTGTGCATGTGTGTGTGTTTGTGTACATTTTTGTATGTTAATTCATTAGAGGGACTTTCTGCTGAAGCAAAACTTTTTGCTAAAATAAAATTTAATTGGGGCGCCTGGGTGGCTCAGTCGCTTAAGTGGCTGACTTCAGCTCAGGTCATGATCTCACAGTTTGTGAGTTTGAGCCATGTGTTGGGCTCTGTGCTGACAGCTAAGAGCCTGGAGCCCGCTTTAGATTCTGTGTGTGTGTGTGTGTGTGTGTGTGTGTGTGTCTGCCCCTCCCCCATTATCTCTCTCTCTGTCTCTCAAAAAAAAAATGAATAAAAGCTAAATAAAATAAAATAAAAATTAATTATAGAAAGCAAATTAATTACCCTCTCTGTCCAGTATGCTTCATAAATCTAGATCTTCTTTGACTTGGGTGAAATAATCTGAACAGCAAACATAGTGGCTTCACATCTAGATGTCTGTGTTCATTTGATACCTGAAACAGCTGTAAGCAGCTGTGGCTGCTTTAAGAATAGTGCTATTTCTGTCTCACACCGTGTGCAGTCAAGTTTCCATCTTCTCAGCAGAAAACTACTACTCTGTGTTGCCGTTTGTATGACCAAATCCACAATGAAGTTTCCACAACCTTTGCAACATGCTTCACTGAACGCAAAGAATATTTAATTCAGAAAGAACTGAACCATGCTTTGTTTCTCATCCTGAGTAAGAACACAGTACAATATTTCTAAAAAATTTACCAAAGGACCAAGGGCCCTGGACACTCTCAGGCCAGAAAGTGTGATATGTTGCAAATTTTAAAACTTTCCTTCTTACACACTGAAAATGTTATTTTCTTCGTGACTATACATAATATCACCAAAAGTACCCCAATCTAATAGCCTTTTAGTCCAGGATGTGAAGAAATTAAAAGGTGCTATTGGTGTAGTCACCTAAGAAAGCCTACTAATGTTTGCTAAAATTACTGGTGGTGTCTTTTCCAGATTGCCTCCGTATTTTTATTAGAACATATATTTATGCTACAGAGGTTTTAAGTTAATTTATATAAATTCATTACCTGTTCATTTGTATTGGAGAATGTTTACTTGAAAAATGGCCAGTAGCATTGTGTTGTGTTATAAATAAGTAAAGAGAAAACATAAAATGTTAAACAGGGTATCCGTCATTATTACATAGAACAGGAGAAGATAAATCTATATAGACAAATAGACTAGGAATTACAAAATAAAGGGCCACAATTGTGCCGAATGGTATCAGAAGATAAATCAATAAGGACAAAGTATTTAGCACTGTTAAATACACAAAATTTCATGTTTTGTTATTGCAAAGGGTAGTCAGATTTTCAGATTCTATGATATTTTTGTATGTTTGTTTAATTTGAAAAGCAGGTCAAACTTCCTGGGGATGACACTACATCGTAACAGATGTTTATATAATAGCAAACTGAAAAGAACCAATTAAATTTTTGCAAAATCAAAGTTCTGGATTGAGTCTTCTCTGAAAGTTTCATTCATTTACTTATAAAATAAACATGAACCAATGAAAAAGGGAGAGACTAACAGTAACAAAAGTTTTGCCTCCTTAATGAATAATTTGTATTAAATAAGGCAGTTGAAAGAATTTAGTCTTAATCTGGGAACAATTAATGAATTATAAAAAAATATTCTGAACATTAGTGCTTCTTCAATGTCTGCTGAAACAGCCCAGTGTGGAATGCATGTTTGTGACAATTTTCTATGTATAAATATTTTCCTCTAGGTCAATATCAGTTATGAATAAAGCTTTAAAGATACTATAAAGAGTAGATACATGTATATCAGTATGGTGCTACAGAAAATTACCATATGAAATAGTTGTATTTAGTGCACACAGGGATGGCTCGAAATTAAGATGACAACAAAAACTTCATTTGCCTTTATGCCTGGTGAACCGAGGCATTTATTGGAAGAAACAGATGTTACCAAAGATTATATCAAGACTTTTCATTATCTAGAGAGTCTAATATTTAAAGTATCCCGTGTTCAGTCTAAAGTTGCTCCAAGTAAAAGAGTACAATTAACAATCATAAAATTTTAATGTTTTCTAATTTATAATTTATTTCCTTAGAGCTCTAAGGAAAACTTAGAGCAAACTGTGCAAACTGTGCAAACTAAATAATTCTCAGAGATTTAATATAGATATTCAGATTGTATTACAAAGTAAGGAAAAGTGGGGATCACTTTGAGGCATTCTTCATTCCATGCTATCCTGCTGTTAAGAGGTAGTGCTACAAGAAAGTTGTGTTTGTAGAATATCCAATGGCATTTTAATAATTAAACTATTACTCTAATAACCCAATGACTTTAGTAATTAGGATAACTTTTAGTAATTAGAAAAACTTTCCCAGAAAAGCAACTGGATTTAAGGAGCATCTCTGCATTGCTTTTGAATAAGTTCAATCATTGACACACACTTCAGTCTAAATTAATTATAATTTAATAATTATTTAAAAATAATGTCACATTTGCTGAAAACCACTTGTAAGGATTGTTCACTTTATATTATATTTTCATAAGCCTGGTTACTTATTTTTCTATTTTTTTAATTTAAGTATATTTATATATAGTGTATTTTAGTTTCAGGTTTACAATATAATGATTCAACAATTCTATACATTTCTCAGTGATCATTAAGATAAGCGTAGTGTTAACCCTCTTTATCTATTTCACCCATCCTCCACCCTCTTCCCTCTGGCAGTCACCAGTTTGTTCTTGAAATTTAAGAGTCTTCTTTCTTTTCTTTCTTTGTTAGGTTTCTTAAAGTCCACATGGGAATAAAATTATATGGTATTTCTCAATTTCTGACTTATTTCACTATATATATATATATATACACTGCAACTTCTTATCCATTTACATATTTATGGACACTTGGGTTGTTTCTGTATCTTGGCCATTATATGTAATGCTGCAGAAAACATCAGGGCACATATATTTTTTCAAATTAGTGTTTTCATTTTCTTTGGGGAAATAACCAGTAGTGGAACTACTGGATCATATGGTAATTCTATTTTAATTTTAAAGAGTTTGCATACTGTTTTTCAGAGTGGCTACACTAATTTGCATTCCCAGCAATAGTACACAGATTTTCCTTTTTCTCCACATTCCCACCAATACTTGTTGTTTCTTGTGTTTTTGATTTTAGCCATTCTGACACATGTGAGGCGATATCTCATTGTTGTTATAATTTAAATTTCCATGATGATTAGTGATGGTGAACATCTTTTCATTTGTCTGTTGACCATCTGTCTTCTTTGGAAAAATGTCTAGTCAGGTCTTTTGTCCATTTTTAAATGGCATTATTTGTTTGTTTGCTTTGTCTTTGAGTTGTAAAAGTTCTTTTTATATTTTGGATATCAACCCCTCATCAGATGTATCATTTGCAAACATCTTCTTTGATTTAGTAGGTTGTCTTGTGTTTTTGATACTTTCCTTTGAGAAAAGCTTTTTATTTTTGTATAGTCCCAATAGTTTAATTTTGCTTTTGTTTCCTTTGCCAGAGAGAATATATCTGGAGAAAGGTTACTATGGTTGGTGTCAAAGAAATTACTGCCTATGTTTTCTTCTAGAAATATTAAAGTTTTGTATCTCACATGTAGGTCTTCAATCGATTTTGAGTTTATTTTTTGTGTATGATGTAAGTAAGCGGTCCAGTTTCATTCTTTTGCATCTAACTGTTCAGTCCTCCCAATATCATTTGTTGAACAAACTTTTTCTTATTTTAAATTCTTGCTTCTTATGTCATAGATTAATCAACAAAAAGTGTGTGGGTATATTTCTGGATTCTCTAATCTGTTCCATTTATCTGTGTGTTTATTTTTTTTTACCAGTACCAGGATGTTTTGATTAATATAGCTTTGTATTTTATCTTGAAATCTGGGATTGTGATACCTCCAGATTTGTTCTTTTTCAAGATTACTTTGGCTATTTCAGGTCTTTTGTGGTTCTGTACAAATTTTAGTGTTATTTGTTCTAGTTCTGTGAAAAATGCTGCTGGTGTTTTGATTGGGATTGCATTAAATCTGTAGATTGCTTTGAGTATTATAGACATTTTAACAAAATTCTTTCTTCCAGTACATGAGCATGCTCTACATTTTGTTTGTGTTTTTTGTTTGTGTCTTCTGCAATTTCTTTCATCAATGTTTTATAGTTTTTGGAATAGATGATCTTTCACTTCTTGATTAATTTTACTCCTAGATACTTTATTCTTTGTGGTACAATTATAAATGTGATTGTTTTATTAATTTCTCTTCTAATACTTCATTATTAGTGAATAGAAATGCAACAGATTTCTGTATATTAACATTGTATCCTGTGATTTTACTGAATTCGTTAATCAGTTCTGTTGGTTTTTAGTGGAGTTTCTAGGGTTTTATGTATATAGTACTCTATCATCTGAAACTAGTGAAAATTTGACTTTTTCCTTGCCTTTTTTAGTTATCTGACTGCTATGGCTAAGTATTCCTGTACTATGTTGAATAAAAGTGTTGAGAGTAGACATCCTTGTGTTGTTCCTAATTTTAGGGGGAAAGCTCTCAGTTTTCTCACATTAAGTATGATGTTAGCTATGGGTTTTTCAATTGGTCCTTTATTACATTAAGCTATGCTCCCTCTAAGCCTACTTTGTTGAGTTTTCATCATGAATACATGTTGTACTTTGTCAAATGCTTTTTCTGCCTCTATTGAGATGATCATATGGGTTTTATCTTTTCTCTTCTTAATGTGATGTATCATTCTGATTGACTTGTGAATATTGAATGATGTTTGGCTCCCAGAAATAAATCCCACTTGATTATGGTGAATGATTTTTTAATTTGTTTTTAACATTCTATTTTAGAAAGGGACAGGCAGAGAGAGAGACACACACAGAATCCAAAGAAGGCTCCAGGCTCTGAGATGTCACTACAGAGCCTAATCCAGGGCTTGAACCCATAAATGCAAGATCATAACCTGAGCCAATGTTGGATGCTTAACCAAATGAGCCACCCAGGTGTCCCTGTGGTGAATGATTTTCTAAGGTAATATTGGATTTGGTTTGCTAATACTTGGTTGAGGACTTTTGCATCTATGGTCATTAGAGATATTTGCCTGTATTTTTCTGTTTTTCTTCTTCTCTTTCCTTCTCTTTCTCCTCCTCCTCCTTCTTCTTCTCCATCTTCTTCTTCTCTTCCTTCTCTTTCTTCTCCTTCTCCTCCTCCTTCTTCTTCTTCTTGATTTTTGTTTTTTGGTTTTTTGTAGTTTCTTTCTCTGGTTTTGGTACCAGAGTAATACTGCCTTCAGAATATATTTGGAAGCTTTCTTTCCTGTTCTGTGTTTTGGAATACATTGAGAAGAACAGATACGAAGTCTTCTTTAAATGTTTATTAGGATTCACCTGGGAAGTCATCTGGTCCTGGAGTTTTGGGGGAGTTTTTTCATTTGTTTTGGGTTTTTTTTTAATTTGTTTTGGAGGAGTTTTTAGATTACTGATTCAAATTCATTGTTAGTAATCAGTCTGTTCATATGTTCTATTTCTTCCTGATTCAGTTTTGGAAGATTATATGGCACCAGGAATTTACCCATTTCTTCTAGGATGTCCAATATTTTGTCATATAATTTTTCATAATACTATACATTTCTATTTCTGTGGTGTTTGCTGTTTGCTATTTCTCTTCCATTGCTGATTTTATTTATTTAAATTCTCTCTCTCTCTTTCTCTCTTTTAATGAGTCTGGTTAAAGGATTATCAATTTCACTGATTTTTTTTTAAGAATCAACTCTTGGGTTCATTGATATGTTCTATTGGGATTTTTAAGTCTTCATTTTATTTATTTTTGCTTTAATCTTTATCATTTTCTTCTTTCTACTGGCTTTAAGCTTTGCTGTTCTTTGTTTCTATTTGTAAGTATAGGTTGTTTATTTGAGATTTTTCTTGCTTCTTGAGGTAGACCTGTCTCGTCATAATCATCCCTCTTAGAGTTAATAGCTCTTGCTCACCTCAAAGAATTTGGACTGTTGTGTTTTTATTTTCATTTGTCTCCATGCATTTTTTTAAAATTTTCTCTTTGATTTTTTGGTAGACCCATTCATTGTTGAGTAGCATTTTATTTAACCTTCATGAATCTGTATTCTTTCCAAAAATTTTCTTATGATTGAGTTGTAGTTTTGTACAATTGGAGGTAGAAAAACTGCATGATATGATTTCAGTCTTTCTGAAATTGTTAAGACTTCTTTCTTGGCCTAACACGTGATCCATTCTGGAGAATCTTCCATGTGCCATTGGGAAAATTGTTTATTCTGCTATTTTGTATTGGAATATTCTGAATGTGTCTATTACATGCATCTAATTCAATGTGTCATTTAAACCCACAATTTCCCTGTGGATTTTCTGTTTGCATAATCTATCCATTGATGTAAGTTGGGTATTAAAATTCCCTGCTATTATTGTATTACTGACAATCTCTTCCTTTAGATCTGTCAATACTTGCCTTGTGTTTTCAGGTGCTCCCATGTTGTTATGGAAATACTGTTATTATAGCCTTTTGTTGGATTGTTTCTTTTATCATTATGTAGTGTCCTTTTTTGTCTTTCATTACAGTCTGTTTTAAAGTCTGTTTTGTCAGTTATAAATATTCTTACCCTAGTTTTCTTTTCATTTCCTTTACATGGTAAATGTTTTTCCATCCCTTCATTTTCAACCTGTATGTGTCCTTAGGTCTGAAGGGAGTCCCTTGTAGGTAGCATGCAGATGGGTCTTGCTTTTTCATCCATTCAGTCACAGTACAGCTTTTGATTGAAGCTTGAGTCCATTTACATTCAAATTAGTTATTGATAGGTATATACTTCTTGCCATTTTGTTACTTGTTTATGGTTGTTTTGGTAATTCTTCCCTATTCCTTTCTTGTTTTGCTTTCTTCCCTTGTAGTTGCTGGGTTTCTTTAGTTGTTTGCTTTGGTGATATGTTTGGGTTCCTTTTTCTTTATTTTTTGTGCATCTATCACAGCCTTTTTATTTGTGGTTACAAATATAATATCTTCTGCATATAATAGTCTATATTAGGTTGTTGATCACTTAAGTTTGAACCCCATCTTAAAGCACAAAATTTTATTCCCCTCCCTTTATGTTTTATGTATATGAAATTGTTTATATCCTTTTATTTTGTGAATCTGTTGACTGATTTTTTATAGGTATAATTGATTTTACAACTTTTATGCCTTAGCTTCCATTTAAGTTTTGTAAGTGATTAACCTACTACCTTTTTGTGTTTACATATACCAGTGAATATTTTTTTTCCTTTCCTAATTTTATCACTTTTAAGTATGGCTTTTTCTTTTCCCTCAAAGAATTGCCTTTAATGTGGGGTGCCTGGGTGGCTCAGTCAGTTAAGCATCTGACTTCCGTTCAGGTCATGATCTCACAGTTCATGGGTTCGAGCCCTGCGTTGGGTTCTGTGCTGACAGCTAGCTCAGAGGTTGGAGCCTGCTTCGAATTCTGAGTCTCCCTCTCTCTCTGACCCTCCCTTGCTCACACTGTCTCTCTTTCTCTCTTAGAAATAAATAAAACATTAAAAAGTTTTTAAAAAAACAAATTACCTTTAATGTTTCTTTTAGGGCTGGTTTATAGATGATAAACGCCTTTAACTGTTTTTTGTCTTTGTTTGTGATTGTGTTTTTGTTTTTTTGTCTGGAAAACTATTTTTATTTCCATTCTGAATGATAGTCTTGCAAGTTTCATTCTGTCAGCACTTTGAATATGTAATACCACCCCCTTCTGGTCTGCAAAGTTTGTGCTGAAAAATCAACTAATAGCCTTATCCAGTTTCCCCTGTATGTAACTGTTTTCTTGTTGGGAGCCATTCTGAGCCCACTAGTCAAGAAAGCTCCTGATGAGGTTGAAGCAAGTTTGCACTGTCACTTGCCAATCAGATGACGACCGATATCCACCCCCACTCAATTATTTCTGCTTGAGCACCGACCCCCAAGGTACCTCACTGATCAGTATTGGGAGTGACTTGTCCCCTTATTCTGGCCCTGGTATGATGATTGCACCTTGTGAAGGAACTTATTGTGGGAACTTCTTTTGATTATGGGAACAGACATAGTGTCTCCAGCAGGTCCTTCTTTCCTCCATACTTTCCCTTAAGCTATGAACAGGCTAATGACCCTTACTCATAAAAAATTGACTTTTACGTGTACAATTCTGTTTCTACCGTTGCATTAGTCCAAGAAGTTCATACAGCTCAACACGTAAATCAGCTAAACAAAAGTGTCTCTCATGCCTTAGCTATTCAAGAAATCATGAAACTAGACACAAAGGTAAATACACTAAAAGAGGTTATTCTATGTATTGGAAATGAGCTAAACTCTTGGAAGGTACAGTTGGCTCTCTGGTGCCATAAAGAATATAACTGGACAATTAAGTCTTGCCCAGAGACAAAGATCCTAACTTAGAAGGAAGGAACAGATAAGGGCAGAACATAAGTTACCACATATACCTTTGTTAACTGATGATGTATAGCAGTCCCTTCTCTAAGGCCTACATTCCACAAACACTTTTCCTTACACTGACAGCTGTGATGAGGATGGATAAATGTATCTACAAACCTATGACTTAATCTTAGTGTTATTAAAATGTGAGCACCCTGTTATTTTCTTAGTTACTCAACCTCACTATAATTGAGGCAGTTCTGCAAGAATACTTCTGTAAAATCTTTTTCTGTACATTTTCCAAAACATCTTATCACAGAGAACTATCCATTGTAAAAATTCCATTTTCTGATGCCATGTTAATGTTTGACCTGTAAATAAAGACACCAAAACCGACAGGGCAGAGATGGCTGCCTGGTGATCAGAAAGATTCTCAGGGTTCTCTCCCTCCCTCCCTTGCTGACACCGTCCATTCTTCAGGGACCCCTGGACCTGGCCGGAGCTGGACTCCTGCTTTTCTTATCTTGCTGGGTTAAAAATTCTCTCTTTGTCACTACATTTGCCATTTTAACTATGTGTGTCAGTATGGACCTCCTTGCATTGATTTTGTTGCAGGTTCTTTATGCCTCATGCACTGGATGTCTGCTCCTTTCCTTAGATTCAGGAAGTTTTCAGCTATTATTTCTTACCATAACCTTTCTGTCTCCTTTCTTCTCTCTTCTCCTGGGATCCCTTTGATGTTATTATACTTGATGATGTCACTAAGTTCCCTTAACCTATTCTCATTTTATTATTTTTTTTCTTTTTGTCATTCATTTTGGTTGTTTTCCATTACTCTGTTTTTCAGCTCCCTGACCCATTCTTCTGTCTCCTCTAATCTATTATTGATTCCCTCTAGTGTATTTTTAAATTTCAGTTATTGAGTTCTTCATTTCTTATTTTTTTAAAAAAATTATATCTCATTGTTGAAGGTCTCACGGAGATCCCCCACTGTTTTCTCAAGTCTAGTAAGTACTTTTATGACCATACTTGAATTTATTATCTGGCATATTGCTTATATCTGTTTCATATAGTCCCTTTGTTGTCGTTTTGTCATGTTCTTCATTTGGGATATATTCCTCTGTTTCCTTATTTTGTCTCTCTGTGTTTGTTTCTCTGTATTAGGAAGGTCAGCTACATCTCCTGCTATTGAAAGTAATGGCTCTATGAAGAAGAGGTCCTATGGTCTTATGGTACGATATCCCCTGTTTACCAGAATCAGTGGTTGTCTTCAGTGGTGTCTCCTATGTGGATTGTGTGCACCTTACTGCTGTAGCTGAGCCTTGTTTGCCTTTAGTTAAGTTAGCTACAATGGCCCACTTTGCCTGTTGTGGGCTGAGGTTTTTCATTTTACTGCTAAGAGGCCTGTGTGGATCAATCATGGGCTGGTATTTGGCCAGTATCAGCAGTCAGACAAGATGCCTTCCTTCAGCCCATTTGCCAAGATGGTGGTAATTCTGAAATGTAAGGTGCTTTTCCTGTGTTGTCCTCTGAGAAGTTTCGTTGGTGAGATGTCTGCCTCCAGTCTTGTTGGGGAATAGCACAGCCCCATAGGATGTTTTTCCTGCCTTGTACTTTGAGAGACTTTTGTTGGTGAGTGGAGAGGGAAGATAGTCCACTCGCTTGCAGGGCTGCAGAGGCACTGAATGGCAGAGCACTCTTTCTGCACTACCAGTTCTACAGATTGGCTCTTGGGACTGAGAGTATACTGATGTGTATTGTTTCTGCCCCTGTCCCCAAGGCAGGAGCCACTTTGGAGTGGTGCATATTCCTGCTGGAGCTTCTTGCAAGATGAGACAGATATGGCAGGAGGTATTTTGGAGAAGCTCCTGCTGAGTGAGATGGATTGAATGGGACAGATTCCTAGAAGAATGTGTGGGTAGGACTCATGCTGTTAGCCAGTTAGATGGAAAGTATTTGTGCAATTTCCTACAAGTGTCCAGTCATCCAGGTTGTAGGGTGAGGGAGAAGTGGCACCCACCAGCTCTTTTGCTCTTCAGGAAGTCTGTTAAAGATTCCCATCCTTCAAGCACACGTTCGGGGATCAGTAAACAAATCTTCAGGTATATCCTAGGTGTTTTTCAGATTGCTGCTCTTCTATGCTGTATCTTTTGGGACTATTTGTTATTTTGTCTCTTTAAGGGCAGGCACTTATTTTCCCATCTCTCTCTAGCTCTTCCATAGCCAAACTTGCTGATTTTTAAAGTACTCAGAGTTGAGCACTGATGATTATAAAAAATCATAATGTTAAGCCCTACTGGTTTTCAATGCCAAAGGTTATGAAGACTTGTCTTTCCAGTGCAGGTCCCCTGTGTCTGGGGCACCTGGTATGAGGTCTGTTTCTCTCCTTCCTCTGTGTTTGTGGTCCCTTTCCCATTTGTGGTTAGTCTCCTCAAAAGTTTGGTTCTTAACTACATCTCTGTCCTTCATACCCTTTTTGATGTGTCTTCCTCTCTACAATTAACCATAGAAAATCTGTCCTGCAAGTCTTTAGGTCATTTTCTCAGTTGGATGCAGTGATGTGTCTGTTATCTAGGTGTGTACATGGGACAGGGTGAGCTTAGGATTCTTCTACTCTGACATTTTAACATAACTTTCCTAGTTTTTCTATTTTTTATTTTATTATGCATATATGAATAAATTTTGAGTGTCAATAGTCAAAATTATATTACAACACATACTCAGAGAAACTCTACTGCAAATCCACCTTCTCCTTTCTATGCCTTCATGTAATGCAAAATAACCCTTTGCATTCTTTTCAGTTTTATTTTCAATTTTTCACATCGTAGAGCAGGCTAATATTCTCCAAATATAGTGTAGATCACTCCATATTAGTATAATGATTGTTCTTGGACTTTTTTAAAAAATTAAATGTTTATTTGTTTTTGAGAGAGAGAGAGAGAGAGAGGGAGAGAGAGCATGAGCAGGGGAAGGGCAGAGAGAGAGGCACAGAGAATCTGAAGCAGGCTCTGAGCTATCAGTCCAGAGCCCAATGTGGGGCTCGAGCCCAAGGACCAAGAAATTATGACCTGAGCCAAAGTCAGACACCCAACCAGCTGAGCCTCCCAGGTGCCCCTGTTCTTGAACTTTTTATAGTTCCACTGTGTATAATCATGTGTTTCCCTCATATCCCAGGTCTCTTTTGTCAGACAAGTCCATATGACTAATTTTACCTAATAGGATAAGAAAAGAATTGATATCTCACTTCTAGACCAGTTGTGTAAGGGCCCATGTATGACCATCTTGCTTTCTGTTCCTTTGCAATCATAACTGCAGACGCCTAATTAATGGGATGAGAGTACATGCATACCTGAGTTACTAGTGGTAGACAGAACTTCTAGAAGGTCAACCACCCAGAGTGGAATAATTGAGTGAAAATAATAAGTCTTTTCATGTTTTAAACGTCTGGAATTTTTATTTTGTGGTCTCAGACACCACAAATCATATATAGTTTTATCATCTTTGTCACAGAAAGTTCTTAAAGCAAAGACTTGTTATTACATTTCAGTACACTCATGTAATATCTTTCAAATATGAGTTTGTAGTTGGCTACAGAAAAATCCCAGCTAGTTGCAAAATTTATTTGTCAAATAACTCAAAGATACTTACTACAATAGAATCAAGATAAAAATAAAAAATATCAGAGTCACCTGGGTGGTTCAGTCGGTTGAGTGTCTGACTTTGGCTCAGGTCAAGATCTCATGGCTTGTGAGTTTGAGCCCTGAGATGGGCTCTGTTCTGACACTTTGGAGCCTGGAGCCTGCTTCACATTCTGTGTGTGTGTCTCTCTTTGCCCCTCCCTTGCTTGCTCACACACACTCTCTCTCTAAAAAATAAATAAAATATTAAAAAATTAAAAAATAATCAGATAATGAAAATAAAACTAAATTATAAAAATATATTTTAATCATTTAGAATATGATTAATGTAAAAAATTCTCTATAACTATGTAACAATTATAGTAAACTAAAAATAAAAATGGCATTACCAATTATGGAGTCATTATCATCAAGAAGAATTGAAATAGAGAAATTATATGTGACCAAATAGTGGGTTTTAACCACTTAATAAAGAAAAGGAGGGGAGTTTTAAAACTGAATTCAGTATTCAGTTGTAAGCTAAATGAAGGGAAAGACAAACCCAAGAAAATTAAAAAGTTCAAATCATGGCAGATAAAGCAAATGTTAATAAAATTTTTAAAAATAATGAGGCATTAGGAATGAAAAAAAGATTAATTGAAGCAATCAGAAATGTACAACTTTCATGGGAAATAAAGAAATAGAAAAGAACACATGCAAACTTTTTGAGCAAACTGAAAATCAATAACTTTTCTTAAAGCCATCAGAGAATTGAGGTCACAAGGCAAACTGCTGCCCCCAAATTGAGAGACAGACAGTTGGATATGGAGAATCACAATTTACCAGAATGGTATCCCTCAAGCAGAAACCCCTGTGAAAACCAAGGTAGGAAAACCTAAGCTAAAATTGACAAATTTCTGGAAGGTGAGTGTGAATCACTCTGAGGATTAAAAAGTCCAAGTCGACCCAGTCCTAGGACTGGACCCTCAACTAGTCCAAGGACTCTACACTTTTCTGAGCCTTACCTCTAGTATCTCTACCAGATTCTCACACTGAAAACTGGAGAAAATGCATTTCCTGCATGGGGAGGAGAAAATTACCATGTTAAAATAGGCCCAGAGCATTCTGTTCTTCACTCAAGAGGAACTATTTTACGGACCCTAAGCAACTAGGATTTTAACAGAACATTGTTCACTTGGGGTAAGAGAAATACCCAAAATCCAACCTGCAGTAGAGAAATTATACATATCTAACTAATGTAGGATAAGTTGCACCCAGAGAGTTAACCTCTATTTGTACCAAAGACCTCACACAATACAGAAACTCTATCTTTTCATGAAAAGTCTGTCATTGACAATTTATCCCTATAAAAGAACGCATTCTCATTGTCTAGCCACCACAGTCTGTAATTACTATGGATGAGTCTTCAATCAAGTTCCAGCTCTGTTATGCTAAAGAAAATTCTAAATAGAAATAATCCCTAAAACAAGAAAACATTATTTATTTGGAGGAAGAAATTCTTGAGTTACACAAATAATACATAATGGAGTAGTAGTTCAGTCAATTACATATTGGAAATCTATTACTTTCACAGTGACATTTGTAGGATATATGATGTTCCTCACTACATAAAACATTCTAAGTGTTATGAATGGAAGACAGTCTTCAGTGATCACTCATTCCTCAGTCAACATTAGTCATCTCACACTGTGGACGCACCAATATTTAAGCAATGTGACAGCTATCAGCTGGAGTCCACATCAAAAAATTCATACTGGGAAGACACTCTAAAGAATCTTTTAGCACATGTCTGAGCAAATAATGTGGGCTTTGCCTAATGACCTATTGCTTAACATTGTAAGATAAAGATGTAGGATTATAAAGTGGCCATGGAAATGCTGAATGAACAATTGGAAACAAGTAATACATGAGATAAACCAACTTCAATAGATTTGTACCTGTGTGTAAGCATGCAGTAGGAATGGTTGCTGAAAATTTAAGTCTACTTGTATTTTCCTTGAAAAATTGAGAAACAGTATCTTGAATAAAAATGAGCTATTTTTCCTTAATCATACATCACAATTATTTAGTCAGTTTCTATATCTTATGCATTCTAAACATAATCACAAAGTTATGCATCAATCAGAAAATACCTAAATGAAACTGAAAATTTAAGGACCAAAAAAAATGTCTTAATAAGTGCAAAATATGTTACATAAATGGGACAAAAATTGATAAATAAATCTTTATTTTTGAGTTAAAAAAAACTAGGGAATACCAATGATTTAATGGATTTTTTTATTGGAGGCAGTTTCTCACATTGTACCCACTTTACTTTCTCTTCTTGCTGAACTATTAAACGGCACAACTTTTTCACATTTCCAGAGTGTTCCACAGCCATCTGCTTTTTCCTTACCAAAATATGGAAGTATGAATGCTTCCCTTTTTAACTTTTGCATCTAATTTTCTTCTTTTATTTTAAATTTCTGAGGACCAATATGAATTTCATGTCAGCTGCCAAATATTCAGAAATTTTCTGAAATTGGGTGACATTTAGCAATAGTACTTACATTTTTGAATTCTCATTCTACTTGAGTTAACAAAAAAAAAAGAAAAAGAGAAGTTAGGCTAAGTCATTACATTTGCCAAATCCTTTTTAAATTTTATCATGTAAAGAGAAGATGGTATCTTGAGGAAACTTTGTTATGAAAACTAAAGCAAATGGAAGACCATTTCACAGGATAGTAAAATAAAATGAGATCTAGTTTTGGGGGTGAAATAATTAGATCTCAACAGTTGTGTTAAATAGGAAGTGTTTTTACATATAATTGGTTGTGTTGATAAATGAATATCATTTTAGCTCCATGTATTTGCTTTTATGACTACTGAAAAAAAAATCTTTCTTCACTTAGCCACCCAATAAACATCAATCGCCAAATGACCAAAGATCATTTAATCTAGAAACATGAATTGCATGGATTCTACACTTGAAGCACATAAACCTATAATTTTTAATATGTGGGTGAGCTGGTGCTAGGCCTAACTTAGAAAAATACCATACTTTGGCTGTTGTGTTTATATAGGCTCTAAAATAATGTTCTTGAAGAAGAATTTATCCAAATATTTAAAGTTATGTGTTTTTAGGTTATTGGGAAATTTTACTAATCCTGTGATTTCTCTCCACTTATAAAATGAAAATTTTAAATCTTATTTTATCTCTTTGATCATTGAAGCACTTCTTGCCCCAAAACATAAACTTAATGAAGGATTTTGAGCTTCCCAAAGAGATTTATCTTCTTCCAAGCTGTTCTGTGTTCAGAGTGCAATTTGTAGTTATAAAATTCCTGAGCTTGCCCCATCAAGGGATAAACTAATTTCCCAACTTAATGGAAAGATTTTTGATAGCTTAACTGTTTCATGAGGCTAAAAATTTAGACCAAAACTGATTTTAAATCTCATTTCCAGAGAAAGATAGTTATAACCTAAGAATAATTTTCAAAACTATACCCAATTTTAAAGGCATGCTCAAAAACAGACATTTTCTTTGTAGTTTCCTTGCTAGTGCTGGGAGGAACAATCACCTCGTCATATGAATCGTCTTCTATGGTTTCTGCACTCAGAGACTGATGCTTCAGGGAGAATTCACATCTCATTGAATTCACTTTTAAATTGTATTGTGAATTTATCCTATAATATTATTGTGCAAGTGACCATGTAATTTAAAACTAATTTTGGCTTTTATAATCATGTTTTCTTTAGCTCAACTTTAAATAAATTGTCAGAGATGATAGTAAACAATTGTGATTTTATTTTGTAGTAAGGTATTACTGGGAATGTAGTGCCAATATTAATAATTTATTATCAGGAAAATATATACAGAGTTACCAATATATGTTCTTTTGAATGATATTTTGAATTTCCTTAAAAAGTTATTACTTATTATATGTTGATGCTAATTACTCCTTGGGGAAATACCTAAAACCAAATATCTAAAATATCACTAAATAATTTCCAATCGAATGATTAAATATAGTATGCAATTCATTTTTATAAAAATTATAACTTGAAAGGATTGTGATAGCAGATTTGGCATTAACTATTTAAATACTGTCAGAGCATGATATCTATGATGTCAATTCTAAGAAATACAGGAAATAGGGTATAAATATATACTCTTGGGCATATTTTGAACTATTAGAGTTTATTTAAATATTTAGGTGGGAAGGAAAGTATATTACTAGAGAAGGTCAAGACGTTTGTTTCTTTTCCCCTCAGCAAATACTAAGTTTGAGGTAAAGTTCAAAAATAAAAACCACAGCTTTTTAAACATTTATTTATTTTTAATTTTGGAAAGAAAGAGAGAGATGTCAGCTGGCTGACAGGGGTGGGCAGAGGGAAAGAGAGGGAGAATCCTAAGCAGGCTAATAGAGGAAAAAACATGAGCAAAATATGAGAATACATGAATGGGCATATCACATTGAAAAATAGGAGGACATAATGGATAACACTTCACTTTGATGGGATAGAATGAAGGCAGCAAAAACAACCCAGTAAATAAGATGTCAGCATTTGCACACAGTAATGTGGTACAGATATTCAAAAACTTTCAAAAGAACTTCCCTGAGCAGTGTTGTTTTTATAAGTAGTTAAACTACAGTAGCTCCAATGTTTACATTCATACTTGCTCATTTAATACATTGCTGGGAGGATATAAACACAAATTGTCATATGAAAAACAAATTATTATTTATATAAGTTTGGGGCACCTGGGTGGCTCAGTCAGTTGAGCATCCAACTTCAGCTCAGGTCATGATCTCACAGTTTGTGAGTTCAAGCCCTGAGTCAGACTCTGTGCTGACAGCTGGCAGCCTGGAACTTGCTTCAAATTCTGTGACTCCTCTGTCTCTGACCCTCCCCCACTCTCTCTCTCTTTCTTTCTCAAAAATAAATAAACATTAAAAAAATTTAGGGACGCCTGGGTGGCTCAGTCAGTTAAGCATCTGACTTCGGCTGAGGTCATGATCTCGCAGTTAATGGATTTCAAACCATGGATCAGGCTCTGTGCTGACAGCTCAGAGCCTGGAGCCTGTTTCATATTCAGTGTCTCTCTCTCTCTTTCTGCCCCTCCCCCCACTTGTGCTCTCTCTTTTTCTCTCTCTCTCTTAAAAATAAATAAACATAAAAAATAAAAAAAAATTTTAAATAAGTGAAGTTTAAGACATCTGGTAGTATTCCAGTCTGATTCCTCACTTAGTCTATTTAAATAAATAATCTTCAAATTTAACAAGTTTATACCAGTGCAAATACTAAATGACATCCCATTTTTTTATAGTCCAATAGTGATAAGTAAGTGCTTAAAATTTTATTGAATGATATCAAATTTTGTAATTGGAAATAAACAAAAGCACCAAGGGGTGTCTGGGTGGCTCAGTCGGTTAAACGTCCAGCTTCAGCTTGGGTCATGATCTCACAGTTCGTGGGTTCGATCCCCACATCGGGCTCTGTATTGACAGCTAACTCACAGCCTGGAGCCTGTTTCAGATTCTATATCTCCCTCTCTCTCTGACCCTACCCTGCTCACGCTGTCTCTCTATCTCTCTCAGAAATAAATAAAGTACTAAAAATTAAAAAAAATAAAAAAATAAAAGCACTGAGTCAAATGCAATGCAAGAGTAAAACACTCTTACTTCGTTAAAGGTAAAAATATTTTTATGGTGGCTTTTCTCAATAGACATGATATTTATAAAAATTCTGGTAAGAGGGCACATCAAAAAAAAAAGAAAATTAGTTCTAGGAAAAGGGGTAGACTTATTTTTAGTGGCATTTATTAGAAAGACAATCATGTTCATTTAAGCAGAGCAGTTTATGTGCAGACTTGCTTACAGACAAATACTCCAGAGTTATCTTAGAGTCAATGACTTTATACAATTGACTCGCTTAGTTTCCCATATCCGTCATTATTGGTCCAAACTATCACCTCTAACTCTTTCACTAGTCTAATAAATCTAATCCACCTTGATTGAGTCGCTTGCCCTTGTTGAGATAGTAACTCTAGATAGTACATTCCTAATGGTGTCACAATCCACTGGTCTGCCAAGAAAAAAATATGACAGGGAGAAGAAGATTGAAGTAAAATGTTCTTTTTATTTATTTACTTTTGCTTGGTAGTTTGTTTTACATTTATTTTTCTGTTTTCCTTAGAGCTCACCAATATGTTGATCTTCTTCAGGGTTTTGAAGATGAGTAAAAAAATATTGTATTTTAATTAAATGCATGCAACTGAGATTTCCAAATAGATACTAAAAAACAAGCACTTTGAATGACTAGAATCATCTGCTAATGATTCCCTATTCTATCCTTAGACTACAATCGTGATTATAATGTGCTTGTTTTATTGCTATAGTTTCTGTTCTAAATTTCATAGTTCTGATACCTTATTTTATTTTACTTATGTATGGATGAATATTCACAGTAAGTTGTACATATATGTACACACATACGTGTTTGTAAATTGTAATATATATTTATTGTATGATAATCTGCATGTATGTATTGGAATAGACACAGCATTTGTAAATTTTAATGCTTATGTTAGATTACATCTACTATATTTTATGGATATGAATATGGTGATATAAAATTTTAATATGTTATCCAACTATTTGCAACCTGATACTCAGATAATACTAGTAAATATTCCTATTCCAGTATTCCTGAAAACACTGGAGAAGTAATCTTATTAGAGAGATGTAAGAATTGACAGCAATAAATATTTAGATAGTTTAGTATAAGACTCGAACAATTTTTAAAAATCTGTCTGAAAATACTTCCTTTAGCATAAGATATGCATATCATTTTTATCTAAGATATCACCAACCTCTGAGTAGTGGCCATTTTATTTTCAGTCTTTCTGGGGGCCACAAATATCTCCCTACCCTGTGGCAAATCATCAATTGTAAAGTGCTTCTTTTTATAATTTTTATTTATTTATTTTTAAGTTTGTTTGTTTATTTGGAAAGAGAGGAGGGGGGCAGAGAGAGGAAGAGAAAGAATACCAAACAGGCTTCCAGCTGCTAGCACCGAGTTAGATATGGGGCTCAATCAGATAATGACCTGAGTGAAGATCAAGAATCTCATGCTTAACTGACTGTCTCATCCAACTGTCCCCCTCAACCATTTTTAAAAACTGTCCAAAGCCTTATAATGAAGGGAAAATCTTGAAGAAAATGATAGTCCTTCCTGTGTGTTTGATTGTATCTGCAACGTGTTTCAATTTGTTTTCACCTACTGGTGACTACTTTGATTTTTTTTTCATGCTAGCCAGTGTAACTCTTGCCTTCCCTTTACTTATAACCTTTATAATAGGAATTATTTTTACGTTTTTTGTGTTCATCTCATTTTGAACATTTATTAACTTCCTTCACTTCTGGATGGCTCCACATAAAATATCTGTTCTAAAACACACATTTTGCCTAGTCTTTAAAAAATTAGCTTAGTCAATTTTTTCCCTGTGAAATTTTTCTGTGAAACCCATGGAATTAGTATACTTTCTTTGGGTATCAGCTAGCATCATGCCTATTCCCCTAATGTTGCAGACACAGCAATCAGAAAAAAAATTATATTTCTTTTCCTTTTTAAAAACAATTTTATTGAGGTACAACTAAATATAATAAGCTACACTTATTTAAGGTGTGTAACATGATATGTTTTTATCCACACATACACTCATAAAAACATTTCCACAGTCAAGATGCTAAACATTTCTATCTTCCTCAAAAATGTCCCTGTGCCCTTTGGTAATAATATCCTGCTGCTCATCCTGCCTACCTTCCATCATGTCCAAACAAAACTCAGTCTGCTCTCTACTTCTATATGTTAATTTGCTATTTCGAGAATTTTATATAAATAGAATCACAGGGTATGTTCTTTCCTTTTCTTTTGCTTCTTTCATTTAGGACAATTATTTTGAGAGTCACTGGTAGAGTTTTCTATACAGTAGTTCATTCCCTTTAATTCTTAAACAGTATTTCTTTACATGGTTAGGCCACAATGAGTTTATCCACTAAGTTGCTGATGGACATTTGGGTTGTTTCCAGTTTGGGGCTACTAAAATAAAACAGTTATAAATATATGTGTATAAATCTTTGCATGGATATGTGTGAATCTTGGGCAAATACAGAGTGGTGAAATGGCTGGATCTTATGGTGGTAGATCTGTGTGTAACTTTTGAAGAAACTGCTAGTCCTTTTTCCAAAGTGGTTTTACCAGTTTCAGTTCCCACCAGGAGTCTGCAAGCATTTCCATCCCTCTATAACGGCACATACTTTGTAGTTTCTTCTTTCATTACTTTTTTGATCCATGGGTTATTTAGAAGCATGCTATTTACTTTCCTCATGATAAAATCTTTCCAGAATTAATCTGTAGTGAACTTTGAATTTAATTCCATTGTGATCAGAAAACATACTTTGTTTGAATTGAATTCCTTTGAGTATATTGAGTATCTTATTGCCCAAAATATGTTGTCGTGTAATTTCTTTGTGTGATCTTGAAATGAACATGTTGTTTTGAGGCGAATAATTTATAAAATCAGTGAGTCCAAATAAGTCAATTAGAAATTTTAACTCTTTAATATATAAGCAGTCCTCACTTAGTACAGTAAAATGGGATCATACAAATCACAATGCTTCTTCTGTCCAAAGATTCAAAATAGGTGAAGTAAAACAAGTGTGCCATTGAAGTAGTAATTAAAAAAATTATTGTGCACACACCAAAAAGACAGTTTACAAACTGGGAGCCCTCAAACCAGAACATGGAATGAAACTCAGGGGTTATTTTGTTATTTACTTATATTGTTATAAAGCAGCTTATATAGTGAGAAAGTAGTGCCTGTTTTTCTTTATAGTGGTTGGTTACAATATATACTTTTTTCAATGATACGTCTATCAATCTTAGGAAATGATTCAAGTTTTGCCTATCATTTCCAGAGGCACAAGTAGACATGATCTAGGTCAAGTTAGCCTTGCAAGATAAGCTGAATTAAGCTTTGCCTGCATTGACCTGAGCAGTTCTATCTGTTTGGTAAAACTTCTAATTTGTCCTAGTCTGCCCTTGATTTCAACAATTCCTTCTCAGGTGTTTACTATCCCTCTTTATGTAGAGGCTGGATGAGGTAGAGCATCAGTGTAGAGACATTTTCTTTACCTCTAGGTTTATGGCATGAGGATTCATAAGATGCTGTTAATATCCGATATGTGGTCAGGGAAATTACTGATAAGTATGGAAGTATTCAGAAGTATAATAATTATAACCAAGAATTTACCTTTCTTCTCTATTTCTTTATTTTTTTACAGAAGTAACTGATGCAAGAAAAAATAACTGATCTACATTTTATTTCCCTCTTTTCTTGTTTTGTCTACACAGAAATACACAAAAAAAAGAAAGAAAGAAGAAAGGAAGAACTATTTCAAACGAGATATTTTTCATTTTTCTTTTCTTCTCTTGGTAATCTCTACACCCAACATGGGGCTTGAACTCATGACCTCAAGATCAAGAGTCACATGCTCTGCTGACCCAGCTAGCCAGCCACCCTCAAATGAGAATTTTTTTAACTAAATCAATGCTAAAGATTTCTGCAATATCTGCAAGAGGATAAAAGTAGTTTCCCAAGTTTAAAAATACATATTTATTCATTTCACATTACTATTGTCACTCTTAATGTAAAATCATGTGTCCTTATGCTATGCCAATAAAAATTAAATAAGAAGGTTAAAGTATCATGCTGTCAGAGGGAAAAGGAAAATGTATCATCTCCAAATAAGCGTCAAACATTAATCACATGTTTGTGGTTATTGACTATTAATAGCAACATCATTTTTTGGCTAAAAAAGCTCAGAAAATCATAATATTGGTGATGATGACAATGCTGATAATGATGATAAAATAACAATAAAACAATATAAACTATATGGAATCATTTACAAATATTTTGAAATATGTCCTCATTTTACACGTCAAGTTCATATGGCTAAGATCGACTAAGCACTGTTTATGTCGATAATTAAATCTACAAGACAAAATTCTCCCTGAGGATTCAAGATGGCAAGGCTCAAAACAGGTTCTTTTGAAAATAACAATCTGTACTCTCATGGGGAATATCTTCTGTTGTGAAACATCAGTGTGGTGCTAGGAAAGATGGTGTTCCTCACCACTGTCCAGTCATTTTTCCAAGGAGAATGCAGATGCTTATTTTCAAGGTTGTTATTGATTGCTAAAGAGGTAATATATATAGTCTGTCTGTTCAAACCCTTGCATTTCAGGTCACGCCAGACTCCAGTTCTGAAAGTGCTTTTTACGTATCAAATGCAGTCTGGCTCCCCAATAATTACATCACATCCCACCAAATAATACAGAAGTCATTATTCTCATTGAATTATGCACCTGCTTTTTCAAAACTCTAGGTTATAGTGCTGTGTCTGCCTGAGTGGATAAGCAAAAGGAAATTTAAATACTGTGTGAATTTTTTTTCACTAACTCAGACCATGCTTTTCCTTTATGCTTACTAACTTCAAACAAATAAACTGTTCCAAAATATTCCAATTCTCTTCTTTATTCCCTATCTTCTCTTGAGTTCCCTTCATGTCTATACTCTCTGAATTCTCTTTCCTTCATTTTCTTCTTGCAGACATTTAATCAGGATATCAAGAAATTATAAATTTCAATTCTGTGTAGGTATATCAGCTTTCTGAATTAGAGATAATAATGTGTAAAACTGTTTAATTTTATTTTGATGAATTTACTTTTAAGTCAAATACTGAGATGCATAGTGGCATTCTGACTGATCAACTATTGGAACACAAAGTCCTCTGTATTTCATGTCTGGTGAGATTCAGTATACATTGAAATCTGGCAACTGTCCTCACTGGTGAAAGATTACTTAGAAATGTCAAATTTCAAGGGAATATTCAGTTTAATATTTACTGACAAAAAGATGATTTTTCTGAAGACTTTATATCTGTAGGTCAACAACACCCAATAGAAATAGAATTCATTACAAATATATAATTTAAGATTTTCTAGTAATAACAGTTAAGAAGTAAAATTAAATTTTAAATTACTTTAAAAAATACATATTTTTAACTCAATATGTACACATTTTTGTCATTCCAACATGGAATATACATATTTTTGTCATTCCAACGTGGAATTAATTTTAAAAAGAGTTTTTTGAAAGATGGTATGTTTTTATACTTAACCACATATCTAAATTCGTACATTAAATTTTCAATGATTAAAATGAAATATAATCCTACTGAAATAATAAGGTTGTGATTATCAGAAAAATGTGTATTTCTTTGCTTTATAAATTAAAATTAAATTAAGTATTTTAATTTTCAATTGCACTACCCTCATTTCAGGTGCTTAGTGGCTTGGTATACAAGTGGATTGTGGCTTCCATGTTGGATGTCTAGCTACAGGTGTTTGAATCTTATCCCTGAAGTCTTAGAGAAGTCTTCTTGAGGGGATCTGCTCCACAAACATTGTTCATGAGTGTTCAGTCTCTACTTGGGGCATCTGGGTGTCTCAGTCAGTTGAGCATCCAACTCTTGAGTTTTGCTCAGGTCATGATCCTAGGGTCATGGTTTAAGCCCCGTATGGGGTGGTATGCTGAGCATGGAGTCTGCTTCAGATTCTCTCTCTCTCTCTCTCTCTCTCTCTCCCTCTCTCTCCCTCTGTCTCGCTCCCTCTGCCTCTCTCACTCACTTGCTCTCTCTCTTTCTCTAAAAAACGTTTTAAAAAGTACCTCTACTAAGTTCAAGCTCTCACTGTTCTGAAATTCGTAATCAAAAACAGTACTTTGAACTTTAATTTTGCACTGGGTTCTGCAGATTAGGTACTTTGTCTAAACCCCAGCATGTGAACATGTGTCTGATGACCTTGCACTTCAACCAGCAATTAAGTCTAACAATATATTAAATAAATATGACATGTAATTTTTATGTGAAAAGTGCTTTAATAGGACTCAGTTCAGGTTTTTGGTAAAAGGAACTAAGAAGCTTAAATTCCAAAGTGGTTGGCTTATAAAATTGATGATTTTATTTTATATTATATTATATTATTTTATTTTATTCTATTTTTATTTTAGATTAGTTTAACATGCAAAGGAAGGATAATTCTTTGAAAGAGAAGTCTGCATTTAGGCAAATAGAAAACTCAAAAACATTTAATTCAGTAAGAGCCCAAATACCATTCTCTTTCTTTCTCTGTCTTTTCTTATTTAAAGCAACTTCTTTTAAATCAGTAATGGCTAGCTAGAAGAAGTTTGTTATTCTAATTTTTGTCTTCTTGAATTGTCTTTCTTCTTCTTTCTGTGATTACTGGAATAACCTGAATCTTTATCTGAAGTAGTTTTATGATTACATTTTCTTGTTAACCTTATGATTATTGACAGCATTAGCAATTTTTTCAAATTTAGTGATTATTTACCTCTGTAAGATTCTATCAATGGAAGTTAAATGTTTCCTAGGGCAATTGGAAAGCATTTTTTACTTTTACATTTTGACATCTCTATCAAGGTTATTGATTAACTTGCTAATATAAGGATTTTTCCCAAGTGGGCTTTTACCTTAAGGCATCTTTAGTCATCAGAATTTCTCAGTATATGCTTAGCTACCACAGGAGGTCTCTGAGGCAAAACCAAGTCTGTGTGTGTGTGTGTGAATATATATTAATAAAAACTGGTTTATTAGATTTATTTTTTAATGTTTTTTAATGTTTTTTATTTATTTCTGACAGAGAGGAAGACAGTGTGAGCAGGGGAGGGTCAAAGAGAGAGGGAGACACAGAATCTGAAGCAGGCTACAGGCTCTGTGCTAACTGTCAGCACAGAGCTCGACGCTGGGCCTGAACCCACGAACTGTGAGATCATGACCTGAGCCGAAGTAAGACGCTTAACCAACTGAGGCAGCCAGGTGCCCCATATTAGATTTAATACAAAATTAGTGGAAGAATTTTTTAAATTACCTAAGTGTCATTATCATTCTTTTGTTTATATGATAACAAATAAAAATCAACAAAAATAACAATGTTAAGTGTGACTATAATCTACATGTTCTACACCTATTTCTTTACCTTCCTTTCTCTCTCTCTGGAATAATCACACTATATAGTTTCTCTGGGTAAAATTATCTTAGTTTCTTTCTCCACGCCTCCTACCGTATTCTCCTTTTTTCTCTCTCTGGATTAAAGCTTTTAGTCTCTCTGCCTGTTCAATGTTCATTTTCTCTTTTTCACCGCCCCTGTCAGTTCTATCTTTGTATATGCTCTTCCATCAGCACTGTCTCCATCCTGTTCTTTATTTGTAGCTAGGATTTCTGGTTTCATGCTTTTAGACTGTCCTTTGCTTTCCTGTTTTTTGTTTTTTTGGTGGGAGTATTTGTTTGTTTTATTATTTTTCTCTGTGTGCTTGTTTGTTTGATTTGTTTGTGCATTTGCATGTTTTTGTTCCCTGATTGTTTGTCTGTCTGTTTTCCTTTACAAGGTTATTTCAAGGAAGAAAACAAAGCACACATGGTGGAAAGTCCAAAACATCACTACGAGTAGGGAAGTAAAATAACCAAAGTCACAAGAGAGACAAGAGACACCCTTAAAAGAACACTTACTGAATGGCCAGGATCTGGACAGTGTATTAGCTTCCTTTAATATAGCAGTTCTCACAGATACAGAGTATATAACAAGCCTGTAATACTTACAAGAGACAGAAAGCTAGCCAAAATGATGAAATGGAAACACTTTCTTCAAAAGAAATTCCAGGAAGAAGTGACAGCTAAAGAATTGATCAGAACAGACATAAGAAACATAACTGACCAAGAATTTAGAACAATAGTCATAAAATTAATCGCTTGGTTAGAAAAAGGCATAGAAGACAGCAGAGACTTCATTGCTGCAGAGATCATGGTCCTTAAAAATAGTTATGATAAATTAAAAAATGCTATAAATGAGGAGCATAATAAATGGAAGAGGCCACTGCACTAATTGAAGAGGTAGAGAGGAGAATAGGTGAATTAAAAGACACATTTATAGAAAAAGAGGAAGCCAAGAAAAAAGAGGTAAATAGATCCAGGATTATGAAAGGAGAGTTCAAGAATGGAGTGATGCAATCAAATGGAGCAATATCCGTATCATAGGAATTCCAAAAGAAGAAAAGAGACAGAAAGGGGCTGAAGGGGTACTTGAACAAATCATAATCGAGAACTTCCCCAACCTGGAGAAGGAAACAGACATTGAAATCCAAGAGACACAGAGAACTCCCTCAGACATAACAGAAATTGACGTTCTGCATAATATATCATAGTGAAGCTGGCAAAAATATAAGGATAAAGAGAGAATTCTGACAGCAGCTAGGGATAAAAGGGCCTAACATACAAAGGGAGGCATATCAGAGTAGTTGCAGACTTATCTATTCAAACTTGGCAGGCCAGAAAGGAATGGCAGGAAATCTTCAATGTGATGAACAGAAATAATATGCAGCCATGAATCTTTTATACAGAAAGACTGTCATTCAGAATAGAAGGAGAAATAAAGGTTTCCCTAAACAAACAAAAAGTGAAGGAATTCATCACCACTAAACCAGCCCTACAAGAAATCCCAAGAGAGACTCTATGAGGGAAATGTTGCAAGGAACACACAGTACCAGAGACACCACTATAAGCATGAATCCTACAGAGAAAACAATGTCTCTAAACCAATATTATTCAGTAATAACACTCAATGTAAATGGACTAACTGTTCCAATCAAAAGACATAGAGTATCAGAATGGATGAAAAAACAAAATCCATTATTTGCTGTCTACAAGAGACTCATTTTAGACCTGAGGACACCTTCAAATTGAAAATGAGGGATGGAGAACTATCTAACATGCTCATGAAAGTCAAAAGAAAGCTGGAGTGCCATACTTAAATTGAACAAACTGGTCTTAAGTAAAGGCAGTAACAAGAGATGAAGATAATTACAGGTTCTATCCATCAGAAACAGCTAACAGTTATAAACGTCTATGCACAGAATTCGGAGCACCCAAATATATAAAACAATTAAGCACATACATAACCAATCTTATTGATAAGAATCTGCTAAATACAGGTTATTTATTATTCCACTTACAGCAATGGTTAGATCAGCTAAACAGAAAATCACTAAAGAAGCAATGGACCTGAACAACACATTGGATCAGAAAGACTTGACAGATATATTTAGAACTCAACATGCTGAAGCTATGGAATTCACTTTCTTCTCAAGTGCACATGATGCATTCTCCAAGATGAATCTCATGCTGGGTTCACAAAGCAGCTCTCATTAAATATAAAAGAATTGAGGTCATGCCATGCACACTTTCAGAATACAATACAATGAAACTTGAAATCAAACACAGGAAAAAGTCTAGAAAACCTCCAAAAGCATGGAGGTTAAAGAACACACTATTAAAGAATGAATGAGCCAAACAGGCAATTAGAGAAGAAATTGAAAAATATATGGAAACAAATGAAAATAAAATACAACAATACGAACTCTTTCATATGCAGCATAGGCAGTCCTAAGAGGAAAATACATTGCAATCCAGACATATCTCAAGAAACTAGAAAAAACACAAATATAAAATCTAGCAGCTCAACCAATGGAACCAGAAGCAGAGCAGCAAGAACATCCCAAACCCAGCAGAAGAAGAGAATTAATAAACATCAGGTCAGAAATAAACAATATAAAATCCAAAAAACAGTTGAACAGATCAATGAAACCAAGAGTTGGGTTTTTGAAAAAATAAACAAAACTGATAAACCTCTAGCCAGGATATTCAAAAAGAAAAGAGAGAACACTCAAATAGACAAAATCACAAATGGAAATGGATTTATTACAACCAATCCCTCAGAAATACAAGAAATTATCAGGGAATACTATGGAAAGTTATATGCCAACAAACTGGACAATCTAGAAGAAATGGACAAATTCCTAAACAGATATGCACTACCAAAACACAAACAGGAAGAGATAGAAAACACGAACAGATCCATATCTAGTGAAGAAATTGAATCAGTTATCAAAAATCTCCCACAAATAGGAGCCCTGGGCCAGATGGCTTCCCTGGGGAATTCTATCAGACATATAAATCAGAGTTAATACCCATTCTTCTCAAGCTACTCAAAAAAATAGAAATGGAAGGAAAACTTCTGGACTCATTCTATGATGCCAGCATCACTTTGACTCCCAAGCCAGACAGAGACACAGGAAAAAGTGAGAAATACAGGCCAATATCCTTGATGAATACAGATGCAAAAATCCTCAACAAGATACTTGCAAATAGAATTCAACAGCACATAAAAAGAATTATCCACCATGATTAACTGGGATTCATTCCTGGGTTACAAGGCTGGTTCAATATTCACAAATCAGTCAATGTGATACATCACATTAACAAAAGAAAAGATAAAAACCATATGATCCTGTCAATAGATGAAGAAAAAGGATTTGACAAAATACAGCATCTTTTCTTAGTAAAAACCCTCTGGAAAGTTGGGATAGAAAGAACTTCCTTAAACATCATAAAAGCCATTTATGAGGAGCCCACAGCTAATATCATCCTCAATGGGGAAAAACTGAGTGCTTTCTCCCTGAGATCAGGACCACAACAAGGATGTCCATTCTCACCACTATTGTTTAACATAGTGCTGGAAGGTCCTAGCATAAGCAATCAGACTACAGAAGGAAACACAAGGCATAAGAATTGGCAAAGAAGAAGTCAAACTTTCACTGTTTGCAGACGACATGATACTCTACATAGGAAACCTGACAGAGTCCACCAGAAGCCTACTAGAACTTATCCATGAATTCAGGAAAGTTGCAGGGTACAAAATCAACATACAGAAATCAGTTGCATTTTTATACACCAATAATGAGGCAACAGAAAGAGAAAAGAAGAAATTGATCCCATTCACAATTGCACACACACACACACACACACACACACAAAACATAAAATACCTAGGAATAAACCTAATCAAAGATATAAGAGATCTGTATGATGAAAAGTATAGAAAACTTATGAAGGAAATTGAAGAAGACACAAAGAAATGGAAAAACATCCCATGCTCATGGATCAGAAGAATAAATATTGTTAAAACGTCATTACTACACAAAGCAATCTACACATTCAATGCGGTCCCAATCAAAATTGCACAAGTATTCTTCTCAAAACTAGAACAAACTACCCTAAAATTTGTATGGAATCACAAAAGACCCTGGAGAGCCAAAGTAGTATTGAAGAAGAAAACCAAAATGGGAGGTATCACCATCCCAGACTTCAGCCTCTACTACAAAGCTGTCATCATCAAGACAGTATGGTATTGGCACAAAAACAGACACATAGACCAATGAAATAGAAATAGTTCAGAATTGGACCCACAAATGTATGGCCAACTAATCTTTGACAAAGCAGGCAAGAGTATCTAATGAAAAAAAGACAGCCTCTTTAACAGATGGTGCTGGGAGAATTGGATAACAACACGCAGAAGAATAAAACTAGATCATTTTCTCACACCATACACATAAATAAACTCCACATGGATAAAGGACCTGAATGTGAGACAGGAAACCATCAAAACCCTAGAGGAGAAAGGAAACAACCTCCTTGATCTCAACTGCAGCAATCTCTTACATGACACATCTCCAAAGGCAAGGGAATCAAGAGCAAAAATGAACTATTGGGACCTCATTAAGATAAAAAGCTTCTGCACAACAAAGGAAACAATCAATAAAACTAATAGGCAACTGACAGAATGGGAAAATAGTTGCAAATGACATATCAGATAAAGAGCTAGTATCCAAAATCTATAAGGAACTCACCAAACTCCACACCCAAAACACATATAATCCAGTGAAGAAATGGGCAGAAGCCATGAACAGACACTTCCCCAAAGAGGACATCCAGATGGCCAACAGACACATGAAACAATGTTCAGAGTCCCTCCTTATCATGGAAATACAAATCAAAACCACACTGAGATACCACCTCACTCCAGTCAGAGTGGCTAAAATGAGCAAATCAGAGGACTCTAGATGCTGGCAAGGATATGGAGAAGCGGGCACCCTCCTACACTGTTGGTGGGAATGTAAACTGGTACAGCCCCTCTGGAAAACAGTGTGGAGGTTCCTCAAAATATTAACAATAGAACTCCCCTATGACCTAGCAATAGCACTGCTAGGAATTTACCCAAGGGATACAGAAATGCTGATGCATAGGAGCACATGCACCCCAATGTTCATAGCAGCACTCTCCACAATAGCTAAAACATGGAAAGAGCCTCAGTGTCCATCAATTGATGAATGGATCAAGAAGATGTGGTTCATCTATACAATGGGGTACTACATGGCAATGAGAAAGAATGAAATCTGGCCATCTGTAGCAACATGGATGGAACTTGAGGGTGTTATGCTGAGCGAAATAAGTCAGGCAAAGAAGACATATCATATGTTTGCACATATAGGTGGATTAGGAGGAACTTAACGGAAGACCATGGGGAAGAAGAAGGGGGGAAATATTTGGGGAGAGGAAGGGAGGCAAACCATGAGAGACTCTTGAATGCTGAGAACAAAATGAAGGCTGATGTGGGTGGGGAAGAAGGAAAGGGGGGGTGATGGCATGGAAGAGGACACTTGTTTGGATGAGCACTGGGGGTTATATGGAAACCAACTTGACAGTAAACTAAGAAAAAAATAAAAATAAATAATAAATAAATAAAAATTTAAAAAAGAAAGTATTTAAAGATTAGGTATGTTCTAATGCATTGATATACGAGTTATAAGAAAAAATATCTAATTCCAATATTAGAACTAAAAGGTAGAAAACAGTGATAAAGAATGAATGGGGATATTTGAGTTAATTATTCTATCTTTTATGTTTCTTTAAGAACATGAATATACCTATAACACTTAGAAAGTCTAAATATGAAGTATAAACATTAAAGAGATTAAACTTAAGAAAATTTGTTTACAACTTCCAACATAGTAGAGATGTAAGTGATGGAATACAAGTATGTGATTAATCCTAAATTAAGTAAATAAGAAAAAGAAAATACATGTAAAGGTCAGGATAAAAAATTCAAAAGGGACCAAACTCACTGGCTAAAAGACATGATGTTGATTTAAACACCAGCTGTATTTTAGTTGATCAGCTCAGACACAGAACATTTTAATGATTAATATTGAATAAATATCATTTGAGTATATGAATTGGGAAAATTATTTCAATATCTAGCCCCACGTTCCACTTTAAATCATAAAAAGTTTAAAATATACATATATATTGCAAAATTTCTTTCAGAACCTCTTAATTTGAACTCATTCCTATTCATGTGCCAGTTGTAATTATCATGAATTCCTTTGGCATTCATTGTAGTAGCAGCCATTATCACACAATTGTTTGCTATTTGTTATAATATGGCTGATCCATAAAGAATTTATTTGACACATATGAGGGCATTATATGTACTTTCTCTGCAGAGAATTGCAATTTAGCATCTGTTAAGTATTATTTAATGATAATATAAAATTACTCATCTAAGAAATATGTATTTACAACCATTTCAAGAGGTTACAAGTTAACCAAAATACAAGATGCTGTTAGCTGGACTGTTCCCCTATTAATGACACTGATTATTATTTCTGAGAACAACAAAACCCTCAAATTTATGACAAAAGCATATCCACAGGCTTAATATTTACATAAGACTTTTAAAGTGTTTATATTTACATTAGCTTCCTAATTTACAATTTGTATTTAGAGACTGGTGTGTAATAATTCATTTCAAAGCCTATGCTAACTTCAACTGGGTTAATTTAATACAACTTTTTATACAATTTAAAAAGTTTTATATGTGTTATAAATCCATATAAACTTTGAATATCTTCCCTTATTAATATAGTCCCATGATATTTGAAATTATAAATGCTCTCGTGATCATTAACTTCAATTGTACAACATTTTTCAAAAATTTTCTATGAAATGTAAGTAAATCCAGAATCCTGGGTTCTACCCATTAATATGCTCTACCCATTAATACTCATTGTGTTAATACTATCCATTAATATGCTCTTCATAAATGCAAAGGAGGATTAAACATTTCCAGCCTCAATGCATTCTACATAACTAGATATATTTTTTTCATATAGTAATTTTATATGAAGCAAATTTTAAAATATCTATCTGATAAGAATTTCATATTTATAAGTCCTGAATGATTTTTGTATCATTTATTTTCTTCATTCATAACTTGCTATTTCTTTCTATGCAGTTGCTTTTTCCTTGAATAAACTCTTATGTCTCTGAGCAAAAATTAATAATATTTGATCAAAATCTTTAAAAATCCAATTTGCCAAAACATTGCTTAAAGAAAGTCCTAGTAATTTTGTTTGTCTTTACTGTATTTAGTTTCCTCATCTGAAAATTTGGCATATTAATATTTACTGTTCAGAATTTCTGTTAAAATTAAATTATATATGTGATTATATTTATATATCATATATATGATGCTTATCACAAAATCTGATATGAAGAGCTCAGAAAATGTTACCTTTAAACAACGAATTATATCCCATTTTAAATATTACTTACTCAAATTCTAATAAAAATTATGCAGCAAAACAAGTACCAATTTGTTTTGAAGGGTATTATAGGTTAAGTAAATTCATCAGGATTCTTTCTGGTATTTCTTAATAGAAGTTTTAATTTTTTATATGGTAACTCTCATTTTCCAGAATTCTGGAACCTAGAATTATTTTCTAAATATACTTTGGGGAAAATTCCAATTTAATATTCAAAAACAATCCTAGAACATAGAGCCTGTTATGGAAAAGAAGTTATAGATCAAATTCTTTTAACTTTACTACATGGAGAAATAAATATTAGAAAGTATTTGGCTAAATCCAGGACACTGGTTTGCATTCATTAGTGGGCAGAGTCACACTGACCTGAAGGTCATATCCCTGCTCTTCTACTTTCTTTTTCTTTGTAGTTAGCTGATAAATTTAGTCATTGTCTGTTTTTCTGGCAAGCTGTTTCTTTACAGTCTCACTCTCTCTCTTTTTTTTTTTTTTTTTGTACTCTGCCTTTATGCAGTATTGATACTTATTTTTTTCCGAGAGAGAAAGAGAGAGAGAGAGAGAGCACATGGGTTTGGGATGGGCAGAGAGACAAAGGGAGAGAGAATCTTAAGCAGGCTGTACATCCAGTGGGGAGCCTGAACTGGGGCTCAATCTCACAACAATGGTAAGATAATGACCTGAACCAAAATCAAGAGTTGGATGCATAACTGACTGAGCCATTCAGGCACCTCTTGATATTATTTTTATTATTGCACATTGCTTCAAATTACAAATATTGCTTTACTAGGGTTTATTCTAATTTATCAAACAAAAATTTAGAAGCGTTATGCTTCTGATAAACATTTGGTTCTATTTTCTTTCATAATATTTGCATTCTTAATATTTTAAAATCCCATAGTTGTATAGACTGAAATTTATATTAAAATGACTTTTGCCTTTAGAAATTAAAAACTGACCAGTTTGTACACCAGCTTCAGAGAGAGACAGAAAACTTGGGTGAAATATGAAGCATGTAAAGTGAAGTGGCTCTGGTTTGCATCAATATCCAGAGTTCTAATTTAGTGCCTGGGAACAGGTTTCAGGATACACTAAGTAGAGACCTATAATTTTCACTTTTAATAATGCAGATATATATTCTGAGGCCCTTCACAGCTAAAGAATGTCAGGGGAACGAGACACGGATCCTAAGGAAAATAAAAGCAGATATACTCCAGAGTTCAACCAAGCCACTTGCAGTTCAGGCAGGAATCCAGATATATTAAAAAATTAGAATGATAAATAGAAATTTAGAGCAGAAATTGTATCCTATGGAATGAGCAACAAAACAGGAATGAGTTGACATCACAACCACAGAGCTGCCCAAGATGCAGGTGCACCAAATACAGGTCTATGACAAGAATAATTCCAGACAAAGCCCACTCATATATTTGGATCTGTGAATTTAGTCATTATTAGGAGTTGGCTGAGTATGAAAATGGGCATGAATGACTTAACTGAGCAAGGCTGGAGGAGGAATTAGCTAAAACCATAGGGTTGGGAGTGTGCCATTGAATTCTATCAACTTTACTACCACAGTAAGTAGTGTGATACTCATTTCAAAACCACAAACAAATAATATATATTTCATTCTATCACGGCTAACTGTCAAAATACTCAATATTTGATTTAACAGAAAAGCAATGGGGATAATTCTTTATTGATTTGTTTTGTCATTCTAGACCAGAGAATCTATTGTTTTCATAAGTGTTTTATTGCATGACATTTGCACATAGTCAGGATTTTAAGTATTTTGTTTATCTTACCATTCTTATGGAAGAATTACTTGCCTATTTCATGTAACAAAAGAACGGACTTCCAATTTTGTTGTTTATGTTTAATACTAGGAATGACTGTGCAAACCATGCAGGTATTTGCCTCTCCAATGTAATAATGGTGTTTTCCTAATTAAAGGAGTTCTTCCTATGCAAATTTTTTTTTTTAAATTTATTTCTAGGGGAGAGAGAGAGAGACAGTGTGAGCAGGGGAGGGTCAGAGAGAGAGGGAGTCACAGACTGAAACAGGCTCCAGGCTCTGAGCTGGCTGTCAACACAGAGCCCGACGCGGGGCTCGAACCCACGAACCGCGAGATCATGACCTAAGCGAAAGTCGGACGCTTAACCGACTAAGCCACCCAGGCGCCCCACCTATGCAAATATTTCTAAACATTTTGGGTTACTGAATCCTATTGAGTACTTCTGTTAATTAATTATATTCTATTAAGAAAATAAAATTCTCATACTTACTTACAAGTATAGCCCAGCAATGTCATAGGAAAACCTGCATTTTTAAGTTTGTTCATTTGTTTTTACTGCTGATGGTGATGGAAAAAAGTATTTTAAAGTTTTCAAGTATTTTTGTTATATAAACTTAAATTCAATTTTGAGATATACTATACTTTTTTTCCTGAGAGCTATTATTTAAGTGGGCCTATTTAGATATGAAAATTTAAAAATATATTTATTCATACTTCTCGGGCTTGGATGCATAGAGTACTCTCAAAAGCAGAGCAGTGTACAGCTTTGAAACATAAATTTGGAGTGTATGGTTTTCACAACTCTATTTCTGCAGTTACAGTTCCCTCACAATAATCTCTTATTAGTAGTGAAAGCACTGGGGCGCCTGGGTGGCTTAGTCGGTTAAGCGTCCGACTTTTGCTTGGGTCATGATCTCGCGGTTCGTGGGTTCGGGTCCGCGTCGGGCTCTGTGCTGACTGCCAGCTCAGAGCCTGGAGCCTGTTTCAGTCTGTGACTCCCTCTCTCTCTGACCCTCCCCTGCTCACGCTGTCTCTCTCTCTCCTAGAAATAAATAAAACAGTAAAAAAAAAAAAAAATAGTGAAAACATCATAAAGCTCTGAGCACATAGCTGTATTTCAGTCAGGGCTGGCTTTTTTCAGTAGATGACCTGTGTAATTACATAAGGTTCTATACTTAAGAGGACCTTACACTTGGTTTAATGTTCTGTGGTTGCCATCTTGCAATTCTTAATAATTTCTGTTTTTTTTTAAACAGGTAGACCTATTTTTATTTTGTACTGGTGTTGGTAAATTATATATCATTCTGGATTTTAGGCATCTCTATAGTGAGCCTTAGTCATGAGTATTTTGAAATATACCCCAATTGATTTAGGTGAATATTTCTTGTTATGCACTACTTGTCCCTAGTTCCTAACATAAGAGCTTCTAAGACCTTTGGAACTTTTAGAGTGACGAGTGTCCTTTAGTATGCTAATGAGATAACTGTTGTCTGTGGGTTCATATATAGCTCAGAATGAGAGTTGTTCACTCGTAAGTCCAAGACATAAAAAAAGAAAAAAGTAGACCAAGACATGATTAGAAGGTTGGATTCGCAGTTATAAGCCCTGATCTCCAAGGAGGGGAGTAGGGCTGGAGGTTAGATACCAATGGCTAAGATTTCAATGAATCATACCTACATAGTGAAACCTTCAAAACTACTGGTTTCTGGGAGCTTATGAGTTAGTGATAGCATAGAGCTGCTATGAGAACAATGCACCTGGAGAAGCACTGTGTTCCACTCATAACTTGCTGTATGCATCTTTTCCATTTGGCACTTCTTTGAGTTGGATACTTTACAATAAGTGGGTAATAGCAAGCAAACTCTTTTCTTGAGTTTTGAGAGCCATTCTAGCAAATTATTAAACCTGAGGAGATCTTGAGAACTAGTGAGTTATAGCTAGTCAGTCAGAAGTACAGAAAGGGCCATGACTTGCAATTGGCATTGGATATGGGAATAGTCTTACAGAGTCCTTAATCTTTGGGTTCTTTGCTAATTCTCTGATAATTAACGAGATAATTGAATTGAATTGCAGGACACCTGTTGGTGTCTAGAGATGGAAGAATTGGTTGGTGTAGGGAAAAAACCCCCATACATATGGTGTCAGAAATGTTGTGAGTGAAAAAGAATTTCTAACATACAAATGGCCCACAGGTATTTGAAATAGTACTCAACATCATTAATAATTAGGGAAATGCAAACTAAAATCCCAATGGGTATCATCTGATACCTCAGGATGATTAGATGGAAAAGTAAAAGATGGTAAGGGTTGACAAGGATGTGAAGATATTGGAAACTTTGTATTTTGTTAGTGGGAATGTAAAATGGTGTTGCTGCTATTAAAAATAATATGGAGGTTCCAACAAAATAAAAAATAGAATTGCTACATGATCCAAAAATCCCACATCTGGGTATATATTCAAAAAATCACAGGGGCGCCTGGGTGGCTCAGTCGGTTGAGCGTCCAACTTCAGCTCAGGTCATGATCTCACGATTCATGGGTTCGAGCCCCGCATTGGGCTCTGTGCTGACAGCTAGCTCAGAGCCTGGAGCCCGCTTCAGATTCTGTGTCTCCCTCTCTCTCTGACCCTCCCCTGCTCATGCTGTCTCTCTCTCTCTCTCTCAGAAATAAACATTTAAAAAAAAAAATCACAGTCTGAGTCCTGAAAAGATATCTAAACTAACAAGTTCATATAGAAATATTAAAAATAGCCAAGGTATTGAAACAACTGAAGTGACCATCAACAGATGAATGAATAAATAAAATGTACTGTATACATACAATGAAATATTATTTAGCCTTAAAAAATAAAAGAAAATCCTGTCATGTGTTACAACACAAATGAACCTGGATGATATTATGCTAAGTGAAATAAGCCAATAACAAAAGGACAAATAATGCATATGGAGTATCTAAAATTGTCAAGCTCAAAGAAACAGAGAGAATAGTGCTTGCCAGAGTCTGGAATGGGGGTAAATGGGGAATTGTTCAATTGGTGTAAAGTTTTGTTTACATAAGATGAATAAGTTCTAGAGATCTGCTACTTAACATAGTGCCTATAGTTAAGCAATAGTGTACTATACAGTTAAAAAACAGAAGAAGGTAGAGCTCCTGTTAAATGTTCTTACCACAATAAAAAAAAAAAAAACCTGCTTTTCAAACTCTTCCGAAATATTTAAGAGGAAGAAGACTTCCCTATTGTATGAAGCCAGCGTTACTCTATTACTAAGAGCAGATGAAGACATTGTCAGAAAAGAAAATTACATACCAATATCCTTGATTGATATTCATGCAAAAAGCGTCAACAAAATACTAGCAAATCAGATTGAGCAGTATATTAGAAGGATATACACTATAGCCAACTGTAATTTATCCCTAAAATCCAAGGATGGCTCAATATACAAAAATCAATCAAAGTAATATATCACATTAAGAGGATGAAGAGAATAATGACATAATCATCTCCATTGGTGCAGAAAAATGGCATTTGAAAGCATTCCACATTATTTCTTGATTAAAACAATAAAATAGAAAGAAACCAACCTCAACACAATAAATAAATTTACAAAAAACCATATCATTAACTGAAAGTTTTCCTTCTAAGATCAAGAACTAGACATGGGCACCTAGGTGGTTAAGTCGGTTAAGTGTCCATCTCTTGTTTTTGACTCAGATCATAATCTCATGGTTTGTGAGTTCAAGCCCTGCATCAGGCTCTGGGAGCACAAAACCTGCTTAGGATTCTCTCTCTCTCTCTCTCTCTCCTTCTGTTTCTACCCCTCCTCTGCTCACATTGTCTTTCACTATCTCTCAAAAAATAAATATTTTTAAAAAAGACAAGCTGCTCACTTTGTTATTTCATTCAACTTAGTGTAATATCTCTAGTCAGAACAATTAGGTAAGAATAGATATAAAAGGAATCCACACTTTAAAGGAAAAAGTAAAATTGTTTCATATTAAATGACAAGATTTTATACTTAGAAAACCCTAAAGATGCTACTAATAAATAAATAAATAAATAAACAAACAAACAAATAAGTAAATAAATAAATAAACATAATAGACTACCTAAAAAATTCAGAAAATTTTCAGGATACAAAATTGACACTAAACCTATTGTGTTCTATATGCTAACAGTGAACAATCTGAAAAGAAAATTAAGAAAAGAATTCCATTATCATACCAACAAAAAGAATAGAATACTTACCACTTAAAGTAACAAAGGAGTTGTTGTTATTTTACACTGAAAATAGTATTACTGAAATAAATTAGAGATATAAATAAATGGAAAGACATCAGATCTTTATAGAATGGAAAAATTAACAATGCTAAGATGCCAATACTATTCAAAACTCTCTACAGATTCAATTTAATCCTTATCAAAATGCTCATGATATTTTGCATAAATAGAAAAATGTATTTTAAAATTCATATGTAGTCTAAGTCACTCCAAATACTCAAAATAATTTTGGAAAAGAAGACCAAAGCTGGAAGACATAAATTAAGGAGAATGAGGCAAATATAGGCAACACTGATAAAGAAACTAAATAGAGTCATTTGTATATAATCATTGTTATATAATGAAAATAATTTCAAAAATCAAAATCACTATTATATGGGACTAAATCCAGGATATCACACTTTACGGGGTCACATGGTTGAAAGATACAAAAGGAAAAAGTGAAAATGTTTCCTAGTCCTGAAATATCTATAAGTATTTATAAAATTATAAATTAAAAAATGTAGGGGTGCTGGGTGGCTCAGTTGGTTAAATGTTAGACTTTGGCTCAGGTCATGATCTCATGGTTCATGAGTTCCAGCCCTGCATCAGACTATCTTCTTCTTCTTTTTTTTTTTTTTTAAATTTTTAATGTTTACTTTATTTTTGAGACAGAGAGACAGAGCTTGAGCGGGGAAGGGGCAGAGAGAGAGGGAATCACAGAATCTGAAGCAGGCCCCAGGCTCCAAACTGACAGCACAGAGCCTGAGGTGGGGCTCAAATCCATGGACTGTGAGATCATGACCTGAGCCAAAGTCCGCTGCCCAACCGACTGAGCCACCCAGGTGCCCCATCATCAGACTCTCTTCTGAAAGCTCAGAGTCTGGAGCCTCCTTCAGATTCTGTGTCTCCCTCTCTCTCTCTGCCCCTTCTCCACTCATGCTGTGTCTCTGTCTCTGAAAAATAAATAAATGTTTTAAAAAATAACAAAATTTTAATTAAAAAATTGTTACTACTGAATTTAGATTTATTTTTGTGTCTGTTTAATCCTATTCTTATATAGGTGTATGTTTGTGTCTGTCTATGTCTGTGTACTTGTGAGTCCCTGTGTTTTCTTCTTAGGACAATTTACCATAGACCATATAGAGCAAAAGAAATTAGAAAGCAGACAAATCTCTTTTGGCCTGGACCTAGCTAAAAACAAGGTGATTAAAAGTGAAAGTGAAGTCAACTAGAGCTTAGCATACACATTCTATATTGTTATTGTACATATTATGTTGTTATTTAACGTATAATATATTAGAATTTGGAAATGGGTTGTTATTTAAACACTGTGTTCTGAGATAATTTTAGGCCACAAATCAACCCAAAAATCTATTAACAGAGGGGAGGTATAAGAAATGTATTTGAGATTCCAAGGAAAGAAATAAGGGTTTAAGAAGGTTTGGGGGCGCCTGGGTGGCTTAGTCGGTTAAGCGTCTGACTTTCGCTTAGGTCATGATCTCACGGTTCGTGGGTTCGAGCCCCGCGTCGGGCTCTGTGCTGACTGCCAGCTCAGAGCCTGGAGCCTGTTTCAG
>NW_024081059.1:821800-966025 GCF_003009895.1 Hyaena hyaena | reverse complement strand
AAAAAAAAAAAAAAAAAAAAAAAGAAGGTTTGTCTCTTTCTCTGGTTCTCCTAGGAAGCTTTGGCCTTTTGTTTTGTTTAATTTTTGGTTTTGGTTTTGGTTTTGTGGAAGAGGGTATGTTCTGGACATGGAGATGTCTGGAAAATTTTCATTGTTTGGGTGTAAATTGGCCTTGCCATTTGAACATAGCAAGGATCTTCACATGAGGACTGGAAAATATGGTATGAGTCACATCACCATCTTTTATATTATCGTATCTTAATTTTTTCTTCCATTTTTCTTT
The DNA here is from genome assembly GCF_003009895.1 of Hyaena hyaena. Taxonomy (NCBI): domain Eukaryota; kingdom Metazoa; phylum Chordata; class Mammalia; order Carnivora; family Hyaenidae; genus Hyaena; species Hyaena hyaena. The sequence continues at coordinate 965,742 of NW_024081059.1, read as the reverse complement.
ATCTTTCAATAAATTCTGAGGAAACATCATCTGGTCATGCTTATATTTGTTGTAGTATACTTAAGAAGTAGGAATACAGGGGAACCAGAGTGGTTCAGACTTTTACTCCTCTGACTTAGGCTCACTTCATAACCTGGTGGTTGGTGAGTTCGGGCCCCACTTTGGGCTCTGTGCTGACAGCTCAGAGCCTAGAGCCAGCTTTGTATACTGTGGTTCCATCTCTATCTCTGACCCCTCCCCTGCTTGCACTCTGTTTCTCTCTCTCTCTTTCTCTCTCTCTCAAAAACGAACAAATGTTAAGAAAAAGAAGTAGCAATACATTTACCTAAAACTTCTTCAGTGAGAATTCAATGGCATAGACTTTTTATATTTGGCTGGATATTTATTTCTCTCAAAGTGCATATACTTTAGTATCCCTTCATTCATTTTTTATTTAGTTTTTATTTTAATTATTATATTTTAAACTGTTTTCTTGTGAATCTTCCTTTTTAATTATTATGACTTTGAGGTTAGGGATAATGTCTCCTTAATTTTGTACCAATAAGGTTTTCTATATATTCTCCAACAGTCAATTTTTCTGATATGTCTATAGAAGCTCAAAAATATTCTCTGAATGAATAAATAAATTGACATAGTTGGGGAAATAGCACATATAATGCAATAAATATTTTCCAATTAAAAATATTTATATATTTGAATGAACAAGATACTTTGTACTAGTTTTTTTTAGAACACTCATAGATAGAAGAGCATTAACTAGTGAGATATTACTTATTGTTCTCAGGACAGTCTGTGACAACACATAAGATTCTAGCAAAGATAGATGTCAACATTTGGGAAAGGGTCTCTAACCCTTGGCTTCAATTCATGATTAAGGACACAATAGTACTGCCAGTGGTATAATAAGGGACTAATAATCATTGGCCAGTAGTCTTATTCACTTTTACTGCTTTCATCATATGGGAGAACACCAGTTCCTTCACTGATGTGCTCAAGTTCATAGTCATGGGTGGAATAATCAATGTGGTGACAATATGGCTTCTTCTCTTGTTTTGCCATGTTAACATACATAGTTCGGGGAGTATCAGCTACTCCCCTGGTACATCAGGAGACTAATATATCAACCTAAGATTGCAACTATATAGCATCGTGGATTGCCAACGCCTTTTCTGGAGAGCCATCATGTGGTATATACATCTTTGGCAGTTAACTTTTATCTATAAATTATTTATAAGCACTTTAATTTAGAATCATAAAAGCATAATCTTTTTCTTTCCCCTAAATTTATATGAGAATCTAATGATTCTCAGTACTAAGCAAATAATGACTTCTGGAAAAGTATTAGAGAAATTTAATCTTGCTGTTTATTATAGGAAGGAAGATAATATAAGATCCAGTTACTTAAATATTCTCCTTAAAAATATGGAAAAGAAGACCACCATTAAAGAGAAGGAATTACAGGGATACGGGATACCTGGGTGATCAGTCAATTAAGTGTCTGACTATTGATTTCAGCTCAGGTCATGATCTCACAGTTCGTGGGCTTGAGCCCCACATCGGGCTCTACACCGACAGTGCAGAGTCTACTTCAGATTCTCCCTCTCTCTTTCTCTTGCTGCCCCTCCCCTGCTTTCTCTCTCTCTCAAAAATAAATAAATAAACACTAAAAAATAAAAATAAAATAATGTGAAAGAATTACAAACCAAAATAACTAAGAATTTTCCACAGAAATGTCATATCTTTTATTATAGTAAAAAACTTTGGTGTTTACTGATTACTAGCTTATCTCAGAAAGTTCCATTCAAAGCATATTAGAACAATGACTATAAATCTTTAATATGCATACAAATCATAAGATGCTAACATTAAACTGTAGCTTTTGATTCAATAAATATGAATGGGAATGGAGATGGTGCATTTATAAGATTCTCAGGTAATACCTATCTTCTTTGTATTTGAACCACATAGTAGTTAAATAAGGAGAAGAAAATGGCAATCTATATTTTTAAGTATTCATCTATTATATTTATTATAAGCCTTAGAAAAGACCTCTAGTATTAACAATGTATTGTGAGGTTTAAATTATAGTACCAATGTTATATATATCAACAGAAGCAAAAAGGATAGTATGAAGACATAAAAGTACATTGTTGAAAGTTTCTCATACTATATATGAAATTTAATAATAATAACAATAATTTAATGTAGATTATTTGAAAGTTTAATTTGACAATGTCTTTTGTAAGCTTCACAACTAAAAAATGAAAGAAACATAGTAAATAATCCAATGAAGATTTAAAATTGATATGAAACAGTATTCAATCCAAAAGGAGGCATTCAGATGAGGACAATAGAATAAGAAAAAAGTAAGACAGAAAGGAAAAAAAATAGAAAATGATAGAATTAATTCTAATGTAAGTAAAATCATGAAACTAATTTCAACAACACAATAAAAAGACAAACATCATCAGGCAGGAAACAAGCAGAAGATCCAACCATATACTTTCTACAAGTAGTACACTTTAATAAAAGATGCAGATAGGTAAAAATGAAAGGATGGAAAAAGATATTACATGTAAAAAGTAATTATAATGAAGCTATATTTATATTGGACAAAGTAAAATTTAGATAAATTTTAAAAAATTGAAATCATATGCAGAATGTTATTTTACCAAAACAAGTTGGAAGTCAGTTTAAAAATCACAAGAGAAATTAAAAAAAAAACCTATAAACTAAGTGATAATTAAAACACAACATATCAAAATTGTAGTATGTATCTGGAATAGTGGTTTCAGGGAAATGGATAGTTTTTAAGTTTTATATTAGAGAAAAAGTAAAGTTTAAGTCAATGATCTAAGTTTCCACTGAAAGTAGTCAGAAAAGGAAGGACAATTAAACTCAATGTAAGAAATAAGTAAATCAGAAAAGAGTCCAGGCAGATGGCGAAGAAATAGGGAGTTCTGTACTTCCCACCTGCTTCTCTCAAACAAAGAAGGGCTGAAGCCAAAGACTATGAACCGCAAGAGTCTGGGAGGAAAAGAGATGGAGTCCACACAGAAGAAAACTTCATAGGTGCATGATTGTGAACTGGAGAAGATAAAAATGGGACGAGACACAGAAGCACGGAAGGGAGGGAGCCCCCTCTGTGGAGAGACAAAGGGAAGAGAAAGAGCAGCTGGGGAATCTTAGAATGGTCCCTGAAGAAGAGGAAAAACACACCCAGGACAGAGAGGATAAGAATGTGTTAATAGCATGGAGACTTTAATACTCCACTTACATCAATGGATAGATCACTTAGACAGAGAATCCCTAAATAAACAATGGACCTGAAAGACATATTGGACCAGATGGATTTGACAGGTATATTTAGAACTCTACATTCTGAGGCTGCGGAATTCACTTTCTTCTCAAATGCACAAGGTACATTCTCCAGGATAGATTACATACTGGGTCACAAAGCAGTCCTCAATAATTATAAAGAAATTGAGATCATACCATGCACACTTTCAGATCACGATGTTCTGAAACTTGAAATCAACCACAGGAAAAAGTCTGGAAAACCTCCCAAAACACAGAGGATAAAGAACACCCCACTAAAGAATGAATGGACTAATCAAGCAATTAGAAATGAAATTGAAAAATATATGGAAACAAATGAAAATGAAAATACAACAATCCAAACTCTTTGGGATGCATCAAAGGCAGTCCTAAGAGGAAAGTACATTGCAATACAGGCCTATTTTAAGAAACTAAAAAAAGTGCAAATACAAAATCTAACAGTGCACCTAAAAGAACTAGAAGCAGAGCAGCAAGAACACCCCAAACCCAGAAGAAGAAGAGAAATAATAAAGATCAGGGCAGAAATAAACAATATAGAATCCAAAAAAACAGTTGAAGAGATCAATGACACCAAGAGTTGGGTTTTTGAAAAAGTACACAAAATTGATAAACCTCTAGCCAGGCCTCTCAAAAAGAAAAGAGAGAGCACCCAAATAGACAAAATCACAAATGAAAATTTATTTATTACAATCAATCCCTCAGAAATACAAGCAATTATCAGGAATACTATGAAAAATTATATGCCAACAAATTGGACAACTTAGAAGAAATGGACACATTTCTAAACACACACGCACTACCAAAATTCACACGGGAAGGGATAGGAAATCTGAACAAACCCATAACTAGTGAAGAAATTGAATCAGTTATCAAAAATCTCCCAACAAATAAGAGCCTTGGGTCAGATGAGTTCCCTGGGGAGTTCTACCAGACATATAAATCAGAGTTAATACCCATTCTTCTCAAGCTATTAAAAAAAATAGAAATGGAAGGAAAACTTCTGGACTCATTCTATAATGCCAGCATCACTTTGATTCCCAAACCAGACAGAGACACAGCAAAAAGAGACAAATACAGGCCAATATCCTTGATGAATACGGATGCAAAAATTCTCCACAAGATATTTGCAAATTGAATTCAACAACACATAAAAAGAATTATCCATCATAACCAAGTGGGATTCATTCCTGGGTTGCAGGGCTGGTTCAGTATTTGCAAATCAATCAATGTGCTACATCACATTAACAAAAGAAAAGATAAAAACCATATGATCCTGTCGATAGATGCAGAAAAAGCATTTGACAAAATACATCCTTTCTTAATAAAGACCCTTGAGAAAGCCAGGATAGAAGGAACTTACTTAAACATCATTAAAGACATTTATGAGAAGCCCATGGCTAATATCTTCCTCAATGGGGAAAAACTGAGAGCTTTCCCCCTGAGATCAGGAACACGAGAGGGATGTCCACTCTCACCACTGTTGTTTAACACAGTGCTGGAAGTCCTAGCATCAGCAATCAGACTACAAAAGGAAATACAAGGCATTAGAATTGGCAAAAATGAAGTCAAACTTTCACTGTTCACAGAAGAGATGATACTCTACATGGAAAACCCGACAGATTCCACCAACAGTCTATTAGAACTAATCCATGAATTCAGCAAATTCGCAGGGTACAAAATCAACATACAGAAATCGATTGCATTTTTATACACCAATAATGGAGCATCATAAAGAGAAATCAAGAAACTGATCCCATTTACAATTGCACAAAAAAACCATAAAATGCATAGAAATAAACCTAGCCAAAGATGTAAAAGATCTGTCTGATGAAAATGATAGAAAACTTATGAAGGAAATTGAAGAAGACACAAAGAAATGAAAAAACATTCCATGCTCATGGATCAGAAGAATAAATATTGTTAAAATGTCATTACTACACAAAGCAATCTACACATTCAATGCAATCCCAATCAAAAAGGTGCCATCATTCTTCTCAAAACTAGAACAAACTATCCTAAAATGTACATGGAGCCACAAAAGATCCCAAAGAGCCAAAGTAATATTGAAGAATAAAACCAAAACGGGAAGCATCATAATCCCAGACTTTAGCGTCTACTACAAAGCTGTAATCATCAAGACAGTATGGTTTTGGCACAAAAACAGACATATAGACCTATGGAATAGAATAGAGAACTCAGAATTGGAACCACAAGTATAGGGCCAACTAATTTTTGACAAAGCGGGAAAGAGTATCAAATGGAAAAATGACAGCCTCTTTTTTAAACTTTTTAAATGTTTTATTTATCTCTGAGAGAGACAGAGAAAGCATGAGCAGGAGAGAGTCATAGAGAGAAGGAGACACAGAATATGAAACAGGCTCCAGGCTCTGAGCTAGCTGTCAGCACAGAGCCTGACGCGGGGCTCGAACCCATGAACTGTGAGATCATGACCCGAGCCGAAGTTGGACGCCTAACCAACTGAGCCACCCAGGTGCCCCATGTTTTTAAAACTTTTTTTAATGTTTTATGTATCTCTGAGAGAGGGAGAGAGAGAGTGAGCAAGGGAGGGTCAGAGAGAGAAGGAGGACAGCCTCTTTAACAGATGGTGCTGGGAGGACTGTACAGCAACATGCAAAAGAATGAAACTAGACCACTTTCTCACACCATACACAAAAATAAACAAAATGGATAAAGGACCTGAATGTGAGAAAGGAAACCATCAAAACCCTAGAGGCGAAAGAAGAAACAACCTCCTTGACCTCAACCACAGCAATTTCTTGCTTTACACATCCCCAAAGACAAAGGAATCAAGTGCAAAAAATGAACTATTGGGGCCTCTTCAAGATAAAAAGCTTCTGCACGGCAAAGGAAACAATCCATAAAACTAATAGGCAACCAACGGAATGGGAAAGATAGTTGCAAAAGATATATCGGATAAAGGGCTAGTATCCAAAATCTATAAGGAACTCACCAAACTCTACACCCAAAAAATAAATAATCCAGTGAAGAAATGGGCAAAAGACATGAACAGACACTTCTCCAAGAGGACATCCAGATGGCCAACAGACACGTGAAACAATGCTCAGTGTCCCTCATCATCAGGGAAATACAAGTCAAAACCAAACGGAGATACCACCTCATGCCAATCAGAGTGGTTAAATGAAAGATTTTAATACACATGGATTCTTTTATTTTCTGTTTTCATAAAAACTAAGTTACCCCCTTTTTAAACTATCAGTTTAAATATGTCATTATATCTTCATGGAAAGTAACAAATTAAGCACATTTTTCAATTCCTTAAAGTAAGGCATTAAATTTCAGTTAATATTTTATTCAGCCAATATTAAATATTATTTTCTACCTTTCACTTAGTGCTTAATATGTAAAGAATTCTTCATCAGTTTTCTACAAGAGAAAATGTCATGGTAGTCAATATTCTTAATTGTGGTAAAGTAAAGCAGAAAAATCCAGTGCATGTCAAAATTTTATTGGTTTTATTTAAACAAATTTACACAAGAAAATTAGTTCTTATAAGGAAAAATCATCCTGGTTAGTCTCTTACACTGTCAATGACTTTTGGAGAACAAACTAATAGAAAGAGCATATTGCCTCTGCATATTTCTCTAAATATCTTTGTTCTGGCAGTTAGCTTCAGAGATTATGCAAGGAGTAAGCTTCCTAAATTACAATTGTTAGAAAAGAGTTTCATTATGTGCTGTTAGGAAAACAATTTAATGCATATATCTTTATTGCTAGCATATCTTTTCTAATATTGCATATGTTAGAAACATCTGGGAATATCTTGAAGATTTTTAGGGTATCCATATTTATTTTCTTATTGCTTATCATAATGAATATGTCAGCAATGTGCTAGAGCCTTATGGAATGTACAAGGACATGTGTGGTGTAATAATGTCACAATGTTTAAAAAGGGAGAGAAATACAAACAGATAAATGTACAGCTTTTGAAGACCATAAATCAGTAACTACAGCAATCAAAATGTCAACAGAATCAGAGTAAAGAAGACAATTCCTTGGATTTGAATTAAAAACTTGAATATATTTTATGAAATGAGGAAGTCAGTCTGGAACAATGGTTCAGGAATGTTTCAATTTTTTTTTTAATGTTTTATTTATTTCTAGGAGAGAGAGAGAGAGAGACAGTTTGAGCAGGGGAGGGTCAGAGAGAGAGGGAATCACAGACTGAAGCAGGCTCCAGGCTCTGAGCTGGCAGTCAGCACAGAGCCTGACGCGGGGCCCGAACCCACGAACCGTGAGATCATGACCTAAGTGAAAGTCGGACGCTTAACCGACTAAGCCACCCAGGCGCCCCTGGAATGTTTCAATTTTAAAAAGAAATAGCTCAGCAAAGCAAAAAGGTCATACATCAGAAACACTGCAGACATTTTCCGCTCCTTGCACATATTTCCTGGTACTAGGTTTTTCAGTATGCACTCACAGTGTCCTTAAAAAGCAGCTATGATTGTGTGTCTGAAGGCTTTCTCTAGTCTTGTAAGCTTTTGAGAGCACCAATCATTTTTCTGCATTTCACTGGCCAAAATCAGTCAAAACTCACTCAAGACTTAAGTCTTGGGAAAGCAGACTACACCTTTTGATGGGAAAAGCTCCAAAATTATATTGCAATATACGTAAATATGGAACTGGTCTTGAGTGGACTGAGACCATTTTTGCAACTATAATATCAAGTCCAATGTCTTGTCTCAATTATTCATGAATATTTCACTAAATATACTCAGACCCATCTCAGAAACAAATGTCACTTCCAATTATGACAGTAGTCTTAATGAACAAGCATGTCATTTTCTATATTAGACGTGGATATAGTCTTCAGATATGGTACCTTTTGATGCAGACAATTATAAACTGAAAAGACAAGTTATTTCCCCCACACTCTAATACTTTTATAATGATTCTATAAGGTAAAGAGAAATATCCAAATTATTCAAAAGTTGCTTATTAGAAGAAGCTCTGAGATAACACTAATATTAGGTAAACTAAGATGTTATTTTGTAGTGAAAAATGTTAAGTGTAATGTCCTCCCATTTTAGAATGGGAATTTGTGAAAACCAGGTGATGACTGGAATCCTGTCCAAAGTTCACTCTAAAGCTATGCCGTTTTCCTGGTTATTTCCTCAGTCATCATATGAATAATTAATTAAGAAATACAAGTTAATTGGATTTGTGAGTAACTTGTTCTGCGAGTGTTTGCAAGATGAGCAAATATTTCTAATAAATTTTAACTTGATAAATTAGTGATGTCTTAAATACAACTGGTGTGTGATGCCGAATATCGCATGATCACAACTGTGCAAATGGTTCTTCTCTCTCTCTAGCTGCAGGATTGTGGGTGATCATCTGTCATGCTCAGATGCTTGGTCTCAGGCCACGATGTTTGGCAGAAATCAGTGATTTTTCAGAATATTGGAAGGTGTCTGCAACTGTCAGTAATGTATATTTTGTCTCTTCAAAGCACCTATGGACAGTCCTTTGCTTTTCCATATAGAGTAAACTTAGGAATGCTTTTATTCATTCTGCCTGTAGTTATATTTCCTCTGCTGCCTTACTGCCACTTACATTAAATATCGTATGAGACAAGAGTTTGTTAATACTGTACTGTATCCGTGTGAGCATATACAATGGCCCCCATGCAGAAACTGTTTCCGTGGAGCCAACAGATAGCAGTGATTACATTAGTGATAGTGAAAGTTGTTCTACACAATAACCCTCCTCTCTCTTGTCTCCCTCACACCAGCCATGAAGGTTTTCAAAGGTAACAGCAGGTAAATTTGTTTATTTTTCTTTATATTTTGTATTTTCTTTATTACTTTGTATTTTATTACAGTACCATAATAATTTTATATGGATATTTTTGGGTTATGGAATGGATTATCTAAGTTTCCATTATTTCTTGTGGGAAAAATTTCATATACAAGTGCTTTGGATTATAAGCATATTTCCAGAATGAATTATGATCACAAACCAAGGTTTTACTGTATTTAGAAACTTACAGAAATCTAATACTTGTTCCCTGATCTGTGAAAACATTGTTGACAGAGCCAATAGAAGAACCCAAAATACTTCTCTTTGAAGCCTAACCAATACTATACATCAGAAGTAACACTACATCCCAGAAGGAATTTCAGAGGTAACCACCACCCTCTAACACCACAGGAGGCAAAGTAGATGGTCCCATAACATCTCCATTCAATTCACTATTTATTCCCTTTGTCAGAGGCCGGCTCTGGCAGGTCCAGGGGTCCCTGAACAATGGACGGTGTCGGCAACAGAGAGTGAGAGAGAGCTCCGAGATCCTTTCTGATCACCAGGCAGGCATCTCTGTCCTGTCGGTTTTGGTGTCTTTATTTATAGGTCAAAAGTTAACATGGCATCAGAAAATGGAATTTTTACAATGGATAGCTCTTTGTGTTAAGATGTTTTTGGAAAATGTACAGAAACAAGTTTTACAGAAGTCTTCTTCCAGAACTGCCCCAATTATAGTGAGGTTGAGTAACTAAGAAAATGACAGGGTGTTCACATATTAATAACACTAAGATTAAGTCGTAGGTTTGTAGATACTCTTATCCATCCTCATCACAGCTGTAAGGGAAAGTGTTTGTGTAGGCCTTCGGGAAGGGGCTGCTATACACCATCAGTTAGCAAAGGTATATGTACTAACTTATCTTCTGTCCTTCTCTTTAAGTTAGGCTCTTTGTCTCCAGGTAAGACTTGATTTTCCAGTTATATGCTTTATTGCACCAGAGAGCCAACCATACCTTTAAAGAGTTTAGCTTATTTCCAATACATAGAATAGCCTCTTCGAGTGCATTTACCTTTGTGTCTACTTTTATGATTTCTTGAATAGCTAGGACATGAAAGACATTTTTGTTTAGCTGATTTACGTGTTGAGCTGTATGAACATCTTGGACTAACGCAACGGTAGAAACAGAATTGTACATGTAAAGGTCAATCTTTTATGAGTAAGGGTCATTAGCCTGTTCATAGCTCAAGGGAAAGTATGGAGGGAAACAGGACCTCCTGGAGACACGATGTCTGTTCCCATAATCGAAAGAAGTTCCCACAATAAGTTCCTTCACAAGGTGCAATCATCATACCAGGGCTGGAATAAGGGGACAAGTCACTCCCGATATTGATCAACAAGGTAACCTAGGGGTCAGTGCTCAAGCAGAAATAATTGAGTGGGGGTGGATATCGGTCATCATCTGATTGGCAAGAGACCGTGCAAACTTGCTTTAACCTCACCAGGAGTTTTCTCGACTAGTGGGCTCATAATGGCTCCCAACATCCCTTAAATTATGGATTGTGAATATTTTGCTTAATGTGAAATCTTTTGGAATTCAATCAATATAGCTTCTGACCCTTAGTTTGTGTCTACTTACATGACAGATGCCTTCTTTTCAATCTTCATAAAAAGAAAAGGCCAAAACACATCCTTAGTAAATTGTACAATAGTGATAAAAATTCTTTTGCCTCAAGAACCACAAGGATCTTTGTCATTTAAGAATTTTATGCAGCACTGACCCACTGCAGTGATTAAATGAAAATGAACATGGTCATATAACTGGGTATTAACTCTTGGTGCTCTTTTAATACATATGTGTCAGAGAGTGAAATATATAGAAAATGTAAATCAAGTACCCCCTAAGATGCTGGATAAAAGCCATGATTTGAACATTTCTGGAATAACTATTCCATTTATGGAATAACCATTCCATCGTAACTCTTGGCATACTATTATATTAGGTCTTTGTAAAGACTGAGCACCTGACTATTGATCATCAAATGAAGATGTGTTCAGGGATGCCAGTCATTGGCTTAGCATTGTCAGTTCTCTGAGCTACAGACTGACTTGGGACAGCAGCAATCCATTGCATGATGGAAACAATACAAATAATTTTCCTGAGCAGGTGGTCCAGCTCCCTATGTCACCCGAATTTTGTTGTAGCAACATTTCTCTTTCAGTTGCACATTTACTGCTTTACAGGATGTTTTCTATGATCCAGTTATGGAGTATAAAATGAATGCATGCCTGATTTATGATGTGTTGTTTGTTTGTCTTAAAACATCCAGGTGGTGTAACTATTTCTCCAATCAGCAGGTAATGCCAGCACTGAGAGATGGCCCTAAAGGAAAGAGTTAAAGGAAAATCTTCCATGTAAGCAGACTCTGAGTGTTCCATTTAGTCATTTATTTTATATATGGAGAAAATAGTTTGAAGTATACATATATACAGAATTATGACCAGGGAAAATGACTTCCCTTGCTAATCTGTTGTCTGGAGAGAGAAAGATTAGAAAATCAGAGACAAGGAAGTATAGGAAAAAAGCAAGTGAATATACCTATGGCAATAGGTATGTGAAATGGAGAGACAGTAATAGCTCATATATTTGGCCACCAAAAAACATCATCCACAAAAGAGATAATTAACAGTAAGGAGATAGTATGTCTCTTTATGTTAGTATGAAATATTCTCTCTTCTCTGCCACTCTGGTGTCCTACCAATAACCCCTGCCTGTGGTGCCAGGTCTTCTTCCCAAGACTGCTCTAGTTATATACATTGCTCAATGCATATCCTGTAAGAGCCAATCCCTTCGTATGGTTTCTTTCCTTAATGAGACTAGCTAGATATTGGATGGATAGACAGACGGATAGATAGATAGATAGATAGATAGATAGATACATACATACATACATACATACATACATACATACATACATACATAGAAAAATAGATAGATAGATGATTGCATCACACCTTTTCCAAACTGGAGGAGGCATTTGTCATAAGTGATATCTAGCTACTATAGATATCAGTTTCTCTTTCTCTCTTTGTTTTTCAATTAAACTCTACTTCTAACGTGGGGTTCAAACTCATGATCCCTGAGATCAAGCATCACATACCCTACTGACTGAGCCTGTCAGGTGCCCTATAATAACAGCTTATCTTTGAAGAACCTTAGTGTTTCTGTCAGCATCTTCATTGAAGGGTTAGTGGATTATCTAATTTACTAGATTAACTAATTTACTAACACAGGATACTGTATAACACCAGTGGACTGGTTTATGGCAAATAAATTTCAGTAATGGATTTCTTTTCTTTTTTTTTTATTTTTTTTTAATGTTTTATTTATTTCTAGGAGAGAGAGAGAGACAGCGTGAGCAGGGGAGGGTCAGAGAGAGAGGGAGTCACAGACTGAAACAGGCTCCAGGCTCTGAGCTGGCAGTCAGCACATAGCCCGACGCGGGGCTCGAACCCACGAACCGCAAGATCATGACCCAAGTGAAAGTCGGACGCTTAACCGACTAAGCCACCCAGGCGCCCCAATGGATTTCTTTTCTTGAAACCATGATCTGTAATAGTGCAGAGCCAAAATTGTGTAGACAGAAAGAACAAATTTCCTAGATCACTGTGACTAACAGTATAGAGAGAGGGAACCTACTTCCACCTCTTTGACTTTCTGGACTCAAGTATTTTACCCACTTGGGAATTACCCACTTGGGAATATATAAATATATAACATTTAGTGATTTATCATGTATACTTTATCTTGAAAGATGATGCCATATAATTTTAGGTTATTACCTCCAAGGTAGCACCTCAGATATTTCAGTAAGTTTCTTTTAGGTCTACATATTGTATGTGTATTGCCACTTGTGGTAAAACCAGTGCATTGTACTGTTGTAATCCATTCCCATACTTCCTTTTCTGTAAAGGGATTCCCTAGCCCTGATGCACTGTTAAGTCAAATTCCATGACATTGGATCCAATAATCTTAAACTCTTAAAGAGTGATGCTAACTAGGGCCCTATAAATATGTATTCCTGCCTATACAAAGGATTCTGTTTGGATCTTTTGGCAAGCTTTTATAGGTGGATGGAGGCACAACCACAAAATTTTGGACCAAAGGCTTAACATCCTTTACAGATAATTTCTCTTCTTTTGAGACATGACTCTTGGCCTGCTACTAGACCTTAGGGCAGACTGAGTATTTAACTACAAGCCACTAAGTTACTATGCAACCTGAGCTACCCATCATTAAGTGGGTATTATCTGACCCACCAATATAAAGTTGGGCATGCACAACAGCACTTTATAATCAAAAGGAGGTGATATATCCATGATTTGACCCAAACAGGATATGAAGGCACAAGTTATATAAAGAAGTAGTCCATGGTCCTCACAGATAGTATACTGCTTCCCTCTCTCAGCATGAATCTATGGTCTCATAGGGTGCTCCCTATCATCAACTGATAGAGGAAGAAAAGACTGGGACCCGATTCACATTTGGTTCTGCAAAATATGCTGGCACTGCCTAAAAGTGGACAGCTGCTTCACGGTGGTTCCTGTCTGGAACATTCCTGTAGAACAGTGGTGAAGGGAAATACTCTCATTGGTCAGAACTTGAGGAGTGTACATGGCTGCTCGGTTTTTTGTTTTTTGTTTTGTTTTGTTTTGTTTTTTGTTTTTGGAAGGAGAAATGGTTAGATATGCAATTACCAATTCATGGCTGTTGTAAATGGCTTGGCTGGATGATCAGGGACTTTGAGGTACATGGTTGAAAAATTGGTAACAAGGAAATTGGGTGAAGAGGCATGTGGATGGACTTTACAGAATAGGAGAAAGCATGACCATAAGCATGAGAGCTCATCAAAGGTGACTTCAGGTAAGAACTTAAAAATCGTGTGAATAGCATAATCTAATCTTTGAATAACAGTAAGCTCCTTTCTCCAGCCATCCTTGTTATCACAACAAAGTTGTGAATAAGCTGATCAGAGTGACAGGAATGGAAGTTACACATGGGCTCGGTAACATGGCTTTCCACTCATCAAGAAGGCTGACCACGCTGTGGCCACTGCTGAGTGCCCAATCTGCCAGTAGCAGAAAAAGCACTAAATCCCAGATAGAACACTCTTCCTCAGGGTGATTAGTCAGCTACCTGGATACAGGGTTGATTGCATTGGACATGCTCTTCATGGAATGGCAGCCTTTTGACATTTGCTTTGGATATGGATTTGTTTTCCATGCATACAATGCTTCTTCAAAAACTACCAAAGACTTACATAATGCTTTATCCACTATCATGATATTGCATACAGCATTGTTTCTGATCAAAGAACTCACTTTACAGCAAATTAAGTCCATCATTGGGCCCATGTTTGTGGAATTCACTGGTCTTACCATGTTCCCCACCATCCTGAAGTAGTTGGTGTTTTGAGCGCTCAGTTATAGTTCTACCTATGTGGCAATACCTTGCAGGTCTGAGACAGGGTTCTTCAGAAGACTGTATGTTCTCAGTCTCCAATAAGTGGTGTTGTTTGTCCGATAGCCAGGACTCACAGGTCCAGGAATCAAGAGGTGGAAATTTGAGTAACCCCACCCACTATACCTCTTATAATCCATCAGCAAAATTCTTGCTATCTCTTCCCATGACTTTATGTTCAAATGGCCTAGAGATTTTAGTTCTAGAGAGAAGAATGCTTCCACCAGAAAACCCAGCAATGATTCTACTGAACTGGAAGTTAAGACTGCTGCCCCACCTCTTTGGTCTCCTCATACTTCTGCATAAACAGGCAAAGAAAGAGGATACTATGCAGGCTAGAGAGATTGATCTTGACTACCAAGGGGGAAATTGTGCCACTACTCTGCAATGGAACTAAGCAAGAGCATATCTTAGGACACAAGAGATTACCTAAGGGCATCTCCTAGTATTACCATGCCCTATAATTAAGATCAATGGAAAACTACAACAACATAATCCAGGCAGGGTTATTAATGACCCAGACCCTTCAGGAATAAAGGTTAGGGTCACCCTACCAGGTAAAGAACCATGACCTTGAGATGCTTTCTAAAAGCATCTTTAGTCTGTTATGAATAGACTTGTGTATGTGTGTGTATTAGGCATTTATGTAAATTTTTCTGTATACATATGTATATCTTTGTTTTCTTTCTTATTCCCTTATCACGTAACATAAGATGTATTGATATTATATTATAGTATTTAGGAATTATTATTTTTACACATAGTATGTAAGCTATCAAACAGAGTAAACGTAACTAAGGACTTTTATTTCCTCTTGTCAAGAAAATTTAGTGTATTTTCAATTGTACACAGGACAGTTGTATTATGTGAGGTAGAATTTTGATTGTGTTTTTGTATATTTGGATATTAAGTATGGCATGTGGGTGTCAAGTTAACCAAGGGTGGACCTGTGATAGTTAATTTTATGTGTCAACTTCACTGGGACATGGAGAACCCAGATACCTGGTTAAACATTATTTTGGTTTGTCTAGGAAGGAGTATCCAGAAGAAATTAGCATTTGAACAGTTGGACTGAGTTAAGCTGGTTGCCCTTCCCAAAGTATGTAGGTATGATCCAATCCACTGAGGGCTTGAATAGAAAAAGACAGAAGGTCAAATTCACTCTCTGATGATTGAGTTGGAAAATCAGTATTCTCCTGCAAAAAGTATCTGTGATTCTCATGCCTTCAGACTGAAGTCATCTCCATCAGCTCTCTTCTTCTTAGACTTCTGAACTATACTATTGGTTTCCTGGATCTCCAGCTTGTAGACAGCAGATTATTGAACTTTTCATCCTCAATAATTACATGCACCAATACTTTATACTTTAAATTTTATAGTAAATCTTTAAAAGTTAATTTATTTTGGGGGGGCAAGTGCATACAAGTGGGAGAGGGGCAGATAGAGAGGGAAAGAGAGAATCCCAAGCAAGCTCCACTCCTGTCAGAGTTTGCCAGGAGGCTTGATCTCACAAACTGTGAGATAATGATCGGAACCAAGATCAAGAGTTGGATGCTTAACTAACGGAGCCATCCAAGCACCCCAAATATTTAATAATATATATTTAATATTTGTGTATTATGTTTCTCTGGATAAGCTTGATTAATACAGATCTTAGGATTAGGAGAAGCTGAGTAATAAACAGTCATATACGACTTTATTATATTCCATGGAGTGCTATAAAACTGGGATTGCCTTCAGAATTATCATAATTTGGGGTAAAAGAATTGGCCAGTCTTTTTTAAAAACATTTTTTAATGTTTTATCTATTTCTGAGAGACAGAGACAGTGTGAGCAGAAGAAGGTCAGAGAGAGAGGGAGATACAGAATCTGAAGCAGGCTCCAGACTTTGAGCTAGCTGTCAGCACAGAGCTCGATGCAGGGCTTGAACCCACGAACCATGAGATCATGACCTGAGCCAAAGTCGGTCGCCCAACCGACTGAGCCACCCAGGCGCCCCAAGAATTAACCAGTCTTAAATGTAGGATTTCCAAAAAAGTATACTTAACCTTTCAAAAGATGATTGTCTTTACACACAAGAGGAAGTCTCCAAGATGAACTTTCCAAGGCCGAGAATTTTCTTTTTGTTGTTGCTGTTGTTTTTAGTTTTGAAGGGAGATCTGACTGGTAAAGAAAGTAACCTATGAAAGGTACGTAAATCTGAAGATTTTACTATCACCTGGTTACTTTGTGTTTCTCAGCTCAGTGGATCAGAAGACAAGTAAAGAAATTATTCTACTAGCAGACAGAATCAGTTATGATTATCATGGGGAGCTGGAATTGCTAGTATACAATGGATGTATGTATGAACTTGAAGTATTTGATATGCCATTTTTTATTACTTCCATACCTAGTAAAAATGGTGAGCGAGCAATTACCAGAAATTGAGAACATAAAAAGACTCAGATCACACAAGCATGAAAGTTTATAACACATAACCAGGGAAACAAATTTCTCCAGCTACATATCTTGTTGAGAGTGATGAGAAACTAGAATAGATGTTGGAGAAGGAAGACAATGGCTATCAAAGATAGTTGCAGCAATGATATCTATAGTATGTCTCTCTAATTCTTGTGTATTAAGTTTTTGTAGAAATTGTATTCCTAACAGTCATTGGCACAGAGCACATATATATGAAACATGAAAAGATCAGCATGATACAAGTAATGAACTGCTTCAGGAATTTTTGATGTCTAAAATAGCTTTCTCTTAGTCCCACCTCTGATTTCAGGCATTTTTACATAGATTGTTTCCTTGGATGTTGGAACTCACTTTGTCTTTGAGTATTTTGTCTTTAGTGTGAGCACTATATATCTCTCTCTTGTTTTCAGGCTTTACAGACCCTACAGATAGTCGCAGAACTTGTGCACACAACTTGTAGTGGTATTAGCATCCCATGTATGAAGATTCTGATAATGGCAGACTATATATAATGGATACATATTCTCATCTCCCAGTATTTAGTCAGACAACTATTTTTTCAATGCTTACTTATTATTTAGGAGGGAGGAGAGGCAGAGAGGGAGGGGGAGAGAGGTTCTGAAGTGAGCTCTGTGTGGACAGCAGAGAGACTGATGTAGGGCTTGAACTCAAAAACCGTGAGATTATGACATGAGCTGAAGTGAGACGCTTAACCGACTGAACCACCCAGATGCCTCTAGTCAGACAATTCTTAAAGATATTCTTTATATATTCAGGAAGTCCCAAAGGAATTGAAACTTGCTACCCACAGACCCATCTGAATAATGCATTTTGATATCAAGTCTAAATTATGAATCTTACAGCAAAAATATCTGTGAGTTTGTTAACTGTAGTGACAACCTAAAAGCTGTGTTTTCATGAGTTCTGAAACTAAATCTGTGTTTCTTTGAAACATTGGAGAATTATAAGCTTTCTGTTGCTTAAATGCAAAAAAACTTTTTTTACATTTGTAATGTGAGAATTTCAGTTGCTCAGTTACTTCATCGGTCTTTTCTGCAGTATTCTGCCCTTTGGTCTTAAGTGTGTTATTGAAGGGAGATACCACTTTGAAGACTGACTTCTTTTGAAGACAAAATGCTTATGGTCTTCACTCCATGCAGTGAACTATCACTTTTGTACTCTCCTTTATCACTGTATTGCAAAGAACACTCATTGAGTTCAAAGAAAGCTCTACCACATGGATGATGAAAAGCATATGCAACAAGGAATGAGAATCAAGCAGATATATATGCTACTTCGATTTTCCTATTCTTTCTCATTTCAATTGTAGCTACTTCATCCAGTGAAAAACACAAATTAAAAACAGAATACCCTAAAAAACAAAGAAACAACAAAAAAACAAAAACAGAGCAGCCAGAAAAATTGTTTTTAATTCTCTGGAAACTTGAAGCTTATTTGAATAATCAAGCGGTTACGCAACTTAGAATAAGTTCATTTACATAGAATAAAACATGTATTCATATACTGACACCTTTCAGAGTTTTAGACATATTTAGTACACATACTATTTAGTGGAAATATAAAGAAATTATTGCTGATAAAATTTGAAAAACTATTTTAGGTAAATATTGTAGTTATTTTAGCAGTAAATGTTTTCTACCTATGATTATTTTAACCTCTAAAAGTTTATTAAATAAATTCAGGGCACTTAAATAATTCAGATAATATAATTTGAAATAGTCTTTTTCAGTGTAAATATTGAGTCTATCAGTGTTTCCTCTTTCCCCTATTCTTAAAAAGTATAGACACAGTGAGAAGGTGACCATCTACAAGAAAAAGGAAGAAGCTTCACACACAAACACAAAAAAACAACCCAAAACAAACAGACCTGAAAACAACTTAATCTTGGGCTTCTAGCCTCCATAACTGTTAAAAAATAAATTTCTATCTTTTAAACCACCTAGGCTGTGGCATTTTGTGATGACAGTTCTAGAAAACTAATACATCTATCCAGAAGTGTTTATTGATACACATCAAGTAAATGAAAATTAAACTCATAAACTCATAAACACCCTAATCAAAGTGCAATAATTCACAAGTCTGACAGTACTAAACTTTAGAGATAAAGTTGACTAATTAGTACTCTTACACATTTTTTATGAGAGTATAAACTTATGCAATATCTGGAAAATTCAAGAATAGTAAGAGACTAATTCGTTTTTACAAAAGAAATTCTACTTTCAGACATATATTCTAGAGAAATATTTGCCATTGAACACAAGGAGTCATACTCAAGGAAATTTTATTACAGTAGTATTTTTTATAATAGCAAGATGTAAAAATAATGGTAGAATTCCCCAACCAGAATACTATTGTCAATTGAATTGAATAAAGTAGATATATTTGCATTAGCACAGGCAAATCTCAAACCTAATCATGATATACCAAAAAAAAGATATACTAGGTGATATTATTTTTATATATCTAAATATGCAAAATGTTACCTTATGTTCTTTGTTGATAAACATGTAAAAATACAAAAACATGCATAAAAATTCTAAACAGAAAATTCAGGCTAAGTGATACATGTAAGATGCATTTGTTAAGGAAAAATATAATCTCTATAATAAGTATGAACAAGCACACACATATACATACAAGTTTACATGTATTTGAACTCCATGGAGAATATATAGCTGATCTTTATATATTTATATTTATTTATATATTCGTATATATTATATTTATATATTATTTTCTATAATTTTTCAGTGATTTCAATATAGTTTGTTATGTAAAATAATCTTTTTTAAAAAGTTTTTTAACTTTTATTTATTTTTGAGACAGAGAGAGACAGAGCACGAGCTAGGGAGAGGTAGAGAGAGAGGGAGACGCAGAATCCGAAACAGGCTCCAGGCTCTGAGCTGTCACCACAAAGCCTGATGCAGGGCTTGAATCCACGGACGGCGAGATCATGACCTGAGCTGATGTCGTATGCTCAACCGACTGAGCCACCCAGGAACCCCTGTATTGTAAAATAATCTTAAGAAGTCCAACTCTTTAGCCAGCTGAGACATAATAGCACTTGATGTTGGGATACTGTCTGATAAAAAATGTTGATTTCATCTTCACTGTCTATTAACATTTCTAGATCATCTTATAATGAACAACAATATATGTTTGAACTTCAAGACATTTGACCATATACTTTCCCTCATGTTCACTATGAACTGTGATTGTCTCTCTAGGAAAATTATATAAGTAGGCCAAGATGAAAAAGAAATAGGCAAAATTCCCAGATACTGGATTATCAACAATATCCCTAACACATCATATCTGGATGCAATGACTTGAGGTAATTTGGTATACCTCCAATTGGAGATCTGGTGATTCTGCTTGCTGTTGCATTGTTTTTGTTTGTCGTTCTCTTCTCCTTAAATAGCATTATTGGGGTATAAATAATATACAAAAATGCAAATATTTAATGTGCACAATTTGGTGAGTTTGGACATATGCAAACACCTATGATATCACCATCACCAAGTGATTGAAATATATGTAAGTATATGTATATTTTAAAATTTATATTGAAATTTCCTTGTGTCTCTTTGATTTTTTCTTTTATTTTGTTTTAACTTTTTTTGTGGTAAAAACACTTAACATGCTATCTACACCTTTAACAAATTTTAAAGTGTCCTATACTGTATTGTTAAAAATAGGCACTATGTTTTGCACCATTATGATACAGCAACTGTATTCTGGACACATAATAATGGAAATGAAATAAATATCTAAGACAGATATCTATACTTTCATGTTCATTACAGAATAATTCATAGTAGCCAAGACATGGAAATAAGTGTCCACTGAAAGATGAATAAAGAAAATACAGATACAGATATATGTATACAGATACAATGGGACATTATTCAGACAAAAAAAAAAAAAAAAAAGAAGGGAAATCCTGTCATCTGTGACGACATTGATGAACCTAAAAGACATTAGCCTCAATAAAATAAGGACAAAAATGCATGATTCAATTTATGTGAGGTATTTAAAATAGTGAAACTCACAGAAAAAGAGATTATAATAGTGATTACCAATGACTGGAGGTCAGGAATATGGGTATAAAGTTTCAATTATGTTAGATGAATAAATTCTAGAAACTTGCTTTTGTTTTTAAGAATATTTGTTATCTTAGTCAGGAATATCTTTGGCTGTATAGAAAAAGAATATATGTATGTTCATATGTGCCTGACAGATGAAAAGGAAAATATAGTAGATAAAAATTAGGATGTCTTCCAAGTCTTTGCCTGGGTTGTGACTGTTTGATCTCAATTTAGGGACTACTACAGGTAAGGCTATCATATTGCCTCTTACAGGAGTTAATAATTAATGAAATACACAGCCTCAAAACTGTTAGTCCTACTGTTGTTGATGCCTTCTAGAGCCATTGATTCAACAAATTTTTTAATTAAAACTATTTTAAATTTCTGTTTTTAAGAAACTACTATACCTTCTCACCTAAAAAAAGTACCTAGAACATAGTAGGCTTTTAAGAAATATGTGTTTACACAGAACTAGAGCATAACCCTAAATTTTTATGTAACAGGGTAGTACTGGAACAAAAAACAAACTTAAACAGATCAGTGAAACAGAATAGAGAGGCCAGAATTAAACCTACATGTTCATGGTCAATTAATCTATGACAAAGGAGGCAAGAATGTACAAAGGGAAAAAGATGCTGTCTTCAACAAATGGGGTTGGAAAAACTGGACACCTACATACAAATGAATGAAACTAACCCACTTCCTTCAACCATATACAAAAAATAAATTAAAAATGAATTAGAGATATACATGTGAGACCTGAAACCATAAAACTTGTAGAAGAAAGCATAAGTAGTAATTTATTTGTTTTTTTTTTTTTAATTTTTCTTTTCTTTTTATTTATTTACATTGAAGTTAGTTAGCATATAGTACAATAATGATTTGAGGAGTAGAATCCACTGGCTCATCACCTATATATAAGTAGTAATTTATTTGATATGAGCTGTGGAAACATTCTTGTCAGTATGTCTCCTAAAGCAGAAGAAACAAAAGCAAAATTAAACTATTGGGACTACATAAAAATAAAAAACTTTTGCACAGCAACATAAACCTTCAATAAAAGTACAATGCAACCTACTCACTGAGAGAATACATTTTCAAATGGTATATTTGATAAAGGGTTAATATCCAAAATATATAAGGAACTTATACAACTCACACTCAAAAAATCTCCATAATCCAATTAGAAAATGGGGAGAGATCCTGAATAGACATTTCTCCAAAGACTTACAAATGGCCAACAGACACATATAAAGATGTTCAACATCACTCATCATCTGGGAAATACAAATCAAAACCACAATAAGATATGATCTTTCATCTCTCAGAATGGTTAGAATCAAAAAGAAAAGAAATAATAAGTGTTAGAGGGATTGGAGAAAAAGGAACTCTCATGCGCTGTTGATGGAAATGCAAATTGATGCAGCCACTGTAGAAAAATGTATGGAGTTTCTTTAGAAAATTAAAAATTGAATTACCATATGATCCAGTAATTCTACTACTGTTTATCTATGCACCAAAAATGAAAATATAATTTTGAAAAATTTATGTTTACTTTTCTCCCTTTCTTGGCTTGGTAAACTTATTTCTCAGCTAGATTTTTTTTTCCCTAAATATCTGCAGCTAGTAAAGAGAGTTTGTAGAAAGTTAAGAGTTTTACTGTCTCTCTCTAATGTTCCCAGCATGCAGAATAAATTGTTCCCAAGGTATTTGGGTACCACAGTATATTTCAGATGAAAATGAAATGCCTAAAACATTTGGCAAAGGGATATAAGACTCTCTGCCACAAGTATTTTCCCCACAATGACATTTCTTCATAGGTTCAACCCGATTTTATGGTCTTATGAATTTAGTAATATCTATCAAGATATTTATAAGTATTCAGTATCCTAAGACAAAAAAAGCAAAAATTAACATTGGAATTATACTTGCATAGACAATCACACTCACAAGAATAACATATTTACTTAAAATTGCTTCATATAAAAATATTCTTGTGTTGAAAGCAAATGAAAATTTATTACATAGCTAAATCAATGTTAAAATGTATTTGTAAAGCCATATATTAGATAAATGTAACATAGCTATTGAAATTCTATAGCATGAACACTCTCTGCCTTGTAGCAATATATTATTTAAGGTCTGTAGAAACTGTTTTAATGCACATAGTGCTGTTGATCATTATAGGTTTTTGACATCTTAGAAACAGGTTGTGTTTACATCATGGAGATAGGGAGATAAACAAACACACTGAAACCTAAAGTCTCCTCTAAAATACATGCTTTCATTTTATAGGTGTTACTATGAGCAGCAAGCTTTTTACAAATGATTAAACTCAGGCTGAAATGGTATTGAATGACTTTTGCTTGAGTTTACAGGGCCATTAAAGTTGTTGACAGCTTTTTTCTCTAAAAGTACAATGGCATTCAAGGAGATGACAGAATGCATTGTCCCTTTTTATAGCTATAAATTCTGCTGATAACTGTGTATGTGTAAGATCAAGGAAAATTTGAGCAATGTCATACCTCATTCCAAACTCCATACTCCTTAATGCTTACATAGGATTACCTACTTTGCTCTCATTACCCTATCTGGGGTTGCCCTTTTTCTCCATCCTCACTACAAGAGCAACCTATTTTTTTACCCACCCTCTCATTCTCATTTATGTCATCAGTTTTTGAGTGAGATTATATTATGTCTGAGATAAAACATCAGGGACTGAATATTAAAAAATGGCCAACTCTTTGTGACAACATGGATTAACCTATAGGATATTGTGCTAAGTAAAATAAGTCAGAGAGAAAAAAGCAAATACCATATCACTTATATGTGGGAGCTAAAAACAAAGCAAAACAAAAGCAAATGAACAAACAAAGCAGAAGGAAACTCATAAATACAGAGAAGAAACTGATGGTTGCCAGAGGAGACAGGGATGAGAGATGAGCAAAATAGGTGAAGGTGAGTAAGAGGCCTAAAGTTCCAATTATAAAGGAAATAAGTTTTGGAGGGGTGCCTGGCTGGCTCAGTCTGTAGAGCATACAACTTGATCTCAGAGTGAGTTCAAGCTCCACTTTACGGATGGGGCCTACTTAAAATCAATCAATCAATAAGTCATGGAGATGAAAAGCACATCATAGAAAATATAGTCAATAATACTGTTGTATGGTGACACATAGTAACTATACATACCACGGTGAGTTTTGCGTAATGTATAAAATTGTCAAATCACTGTTTTGCACCTGGAGCTAATGAAACCGTGTAGGTAAACTATACATCAATAATAAAATTTTTTTAAATATGATCTACTCATGGCCCCTGTTCTTAAGTTTCCACATAATCATTTGAAAATACATGTATATTCACAAATATTTTCTTTGTAGAAAGGTGATTGGAAACATGGAGGCATACATGCAGTATTATAACAATGTAAATGATGTTTCTCTTTGCAGTTAATCTTATTTTCAAGGTAAAATATTGATAGCTAGTTATGAATTAATATACTACTTTTTTCATCTACATGTAGTATAGATAATTCAATACTTAAGTTCTTTATAGAAAGAAGTGAATAATTTGAGGAATTTTACATCGAACTTAATTTAGAAAACTCCATGGAAAGCTGATATTATATTATAGTTTTATGTAGAAAAAAGAGAGAAGTTTTCATTCTATCATTCTATATAAGCCACTTGCTATGTATTTAGAATAAATGACTATCTAAAGGTGTTGATTTAACTTTATATTTATGTTCACTCCAGAAGCATAAAAACATGTACTAGATATAATGAACTAGAGGGGCATGGTCCAAAATTAGAATATAATGTTATTACAAAGGAATATCATATCAATGAAGGAATATTTGATAACATGCTATTCTAGTTAGCATAGCAATAGTATTTAAATATCTGAGAGTACAAAATATTCTTTTAAACACTAGGTCACTAGGTTTATATATGGGCTCAGTAAAGAGTAAGAGAATTGTCTGGAAGCACCCTCATAATCTTCCTAAGATGCACAATAACATACACGTAGAGTGTTGCTGCTGAGAATTACTACATAGTTGCAGGGCTAAATGGATACAGATTGACATTGATAACCCATAAATATTGCCATTATTCTTTAATATTAATAAAATTAGTAATTATGCAAATAATCTTTTAAGTGTGCAGAGCCGTTTTTAAGACTCCCACTTTAGGAAAATGTCAGTGAGATGCAAAACACATGGGAATAGTAGATAAAACAATGAAATATCCATAGAAAGTTTCTGAATACGTCTTTAGTGAGGTTCTTTGGTAGATATGTGAGCTGCAGTAAAAGCAAGATAAGTATCAGATCTTGGACATAATTATCTCATTTAATTCATACCGTAATCATTTGACATTCATATACAATCATCCCTGTTTTTCAAGATATTGAACTGAGAATGAGGAAATTCAAGTAATTATGTTTAAAATCCCAGAACTATCAAGAAGCAGAGTCAAAATTTAATGACAAGAGCCTTAGAGGCACTAAGATGCATAGGAAAATTAAAGCAGAACAAAACAAAAAAATACATAGTCCTTGACTGAAGAAATTATAGGAAAAATACCAAGACATAACAAATTTTAGAGGTATGGGATTAGACAACAATCCATATAAATTATAACTTCTATTTTACTAAATTCATAATTTTGGCCACATTACATAACCTCTTTGAAAGACAGACTACTCATTTGAGAATACATAAATAATTATACTTGTTTTCAGTTTCAGTTTAATTGAAATTAATGTATCCATTTATTAAGAGCCAGTGACCCATAACAATTAGTAGTTCCCTTTATTTTCCTCACTTTGGGGGAATATATAATCTAATGAGGAAAATGTAATTTGTACTCATATAACTAACACTCAGAAAAGAATGTACATCCTATAAGAAAATGTTTTGAAGCCTGTCTTCTTCTAAGGATTATTTGGTTTCCATAAGAGCATTGCTTCATTATGGTTAGAGGTTTATTGCTGTATATTTTTTTATTCAAAGTTTATTCTGTCTTACATGTAGTGAATAATTTCCAAGTTTAAGCTCTATAAAACTTAGGTTGTAGTCCAATGTCTTGGATTGGACTTGGATTGTCTTAATTTTCTCAAATGTAAAACTGAATTGAGTTTTCTGTCAAACTGTACTCATAGAGATCTGGGGGGAATAGGCAAATTGATGTGAAATCACTTAACAAAATAAATTGATGAAATTATAATTGTACCTCATTTTGCTGTGTTAATAAAGTAATTCTTACTGAATTTTCAGCCCCATGCATACTTTTAATTGCTAAGATGCCCAGATAGTTGACTCTAACTAAAAATAATAGTCTTTCAGTGTGCTCATGAAATTCTTCAAGAAAAATATATCTTATAGCAAAGTACTTTGCCCTACATTTCTGTAAAATGTCAGAACCTCAAATAGTCACATAACTTTAAATTTAAATGAGCAAAGATTTTACCACAGGAAGGCAAGCCTGGCCTTTCAAAAAAAAAAAGAATGTAGCTATTCAAGGTGAAGGGTACTGATATCCACAAGTTACTTAGTGACATATCAGAACTTAAATAGGTGAATGGATGGATAGTAAGATAAACAGATGGATCTATATGAGGAAACTGATTTCAGCAAAGTATTAAGAATAGAATCTCTATAGTGAGTGAGTATTCATTCTAAAATTCTTTGAATTTTGCTGTGTTTGAAAATGTTCATAATTAAATTTGGGAAAAAATGGAGCATTCGGGTAGAAAAAGTAGCAATTAAATGTATGTCTATCCCACACGCTATGACTTTCAGTATTTATTTCTCTCAACACTTGGTATCATCCAGGGGCCTATGTGTTGTCCCACCACACCTCATCCACTTCACCACCTTATTCCTCCACTCTTTATTTTGTCTATGGTTTCAGTCTTCTTGGTGCCATGTTCTTTCAGAGGTAACTGTTGTTTAATTTCCAGGGGATGTTGTTTTTCTGTTGGGACATGTGCTGTATTAAACTGCACCTTCCTCCCAACTGCCTCAAACACAAATATCCATGGGAGATGGGTTAGCAATGTTAAATCATACATCCCCGTGAGAAAACTTGTGAGACAAAGAAGAAAAACCAAAATGGTGTAGGCATTCGTCATTCTATAAGAAGATGATTTTCATATCAAATATATTTTTCAATTTTTTAAATGTTTATTTATTTTTGCGAGAGACAGTGCAAGTTGGGGGTGGGGAGACAGAGGATCTAAAGCAGGCTCTGTGCTGACAGCAGAGAATTGATGAGGGGCTTGAACTCATGAACAGTGAGATTATGATCTGAGCTGAAGGTGGACACTTAACTGATGGAGTCACCTCTCAAAATCTATATTTTTAGAAAGCGACAATGATATATTGAAATAAAGTATTTTAATAATTATTTACCAAAAGTGGATTCCCTTTCATTTTAATTTTAGGGTAGATGAATCAAACAGTAAGTGGTAGACTGCTTTCATTGCATTGTTCCTCCTATTGTTACAGTTTTTTCTATGATTAAGGACTTATTAAAAATCTGCCATCTGGTAGTCTGCTTATTCCAAATAATCATATTTTGATGTATGTTAGTGACAGATTTTAATTTTGTTCCGTGTTTGATCTTACTTCTCTTTTTTTCTATAGAAACAAAATCTTGTATTTGGCATTCTAAGTTTTCTAGTTTTTTTTTAATTTTTAAAAATTTATTTCTGAGAGAGACAGAGAGAGTGTGAGCAGAGGAGGGTCAGAGACAGAGGAAGACACAGAATTCAAAGCAGGCTCCAGGCTCTGAGCTGTCAGCACAGAGCCCAATGTGGGGCCTGAACCCACAATCTGTGAGATCATGACCTGAGCCGAAGTTGGACGCTCAACTAACTGAGTGACCCAGGCGCCCCTCTAGTTGTTTTTTAAAACTACCATCAGTAGTATGAGATGAAAAGAGTTCTAGAATAGGAGCAAGAAGACAAAATTTCTATGAAATAATTAGCCATGTATTTTAATAGATTTTTGAGTTATGTAAATAATTTAATTCCTGACCACCTTTTTAATGATTTTTTTCATTTGTAAATTAAAGAGACTAAACTGGATGATTTCTTTTTCCAACCTTAATTTATTTATTTTGAGAGAGAGAGAGAGAGCCTGAGCAGTGGAGGGGCAGAGATAGAAGGAGAGAATCACAAGCAGGCTCCTCCCTTTCACTGCTAAGCCCAGTGTGGAGCTTGATCTTGCAAACTGTATGATCATAACCTGAGCTAAAATAAAGAGTCGGACACTTCACTGACTGAGGTTAAGTGAGGTTCCCCTAACCTGAATCTTTTCTAATATTTATTCCTGTTCTATCATTTTGTCTAATTCTTTATGACTAAAATCCTTCACTGTATAAAGGAACCATTTGTCTAGTGGTAAACAATCAAAATGAAACTCTAATTACACTCCAATAATAAATTTAAAAATAAAATAAAATATAAAATTCTATTTACACAATTGCTTGCCTATTATTTATTTTGATAATTATTTAGTTTGTTATTCAGTATTTCCTGTTATTCAGTTAGCTATAACAGGTATAACAAAGTTTTTAGGGGATCACTACATTCTAAAATTATGTTTATTTCTAGATATATCTATTTAAATATAAATTTTATTTTAACAGTATATTGGGGTAGAATATACACTAAAAGGAAACATGTAGATAGTTCTTCATTGAGGAAGCTAATTGAAATAATAAAAGACTCTGCCCTTTCCTCCCATTCTGCAAAAAAAAAAGCAAAGACACAGCATGATACAGTAGAAAGAATACAGTTTATATTCAAAGCCTGGTTGAGATGCTTGGATTGTGTGTAACTTTAGGAGAGCTACTTCTGTTGTAAACTTGATCACATTATTAACATTGACTTCTCATGATTGGCTTACATGTTGAGAATACTATTATTTGTAAAAAATTTGACATAGAGTGTTGTTACATAAAAGAAAACATTAAAATCGGTTCAGAATATGAAAGATGGTCTCAAATGTTGGTAGTAATAGTCATTGGCCAACAGTATATTAATCAAATAAAGCAACTGCAGGTAAAACTTGTTTGAAAGGATGATGTAAAAACCCTTCAGTCAGGCTGAAGTATACTTAATGAATAAGTTGTAAATAACCTTGAATTACTTTTCATTGAGTTAAGCATTTTTACATTTTACAAAGGATATGACCACTGAGAGAATTTCACATAATATACTAAGTAATGCTGAGGATGGTCTTTATTCCAGCTGCTCATTTTCTTTGTAACACCTTCGACATACTATACCTACAGCTTCTTGAATTTTCTCCCCAAATATATGATATTTCCATGCATTTTATGAAGCAATGTCAATTGCCTCCCCAGTTCCAGAGCATAAGACACTCACTCTCCTGCTTGTTCTCCAAGAATCCCTTTCTCTTGTCCATTTACTATTTTCTTGCCCATTTGTTTACCCATTTACACCACAGTCACTTTGTAGTGTAATTGTCTCTTTACATCTCTGATCCTCCCTCCCCCTGGCATTTACCTTGAGTTCATTAGGGTAAGATGATATATTGTACCTTTTTGAGTATTTTTGGTATCTATTTTTTAATGACACACAAGTATTCAATATGGGTCCTTTAAATAGCATAGTGATTAAGATAATAAAGTTTGAGATTTATTAAAGGGATATTTATTTTACTACCAATGATAAAGAAAATTTAAATAGAATATAAAATAGTGTGCTGACATTAGAAAATAATAGAACCTCTGCAGTCTAGTTTTATTATTTTACAGATGAAGACCTAAGAAATCTAATATGATGTGAGGAAAGAATTCTTAGTATACTAGTTCTCTAGGGCTGCCATAATAAAGTATTACAGACTAGGTAGCTTAAACAACAGAAGTATATATTGCCACAATTCTGTAGACTAGAATTCTGAAACCAAGGTGTGGATAGAGTTGGTTTTTTCTGAGGTCTTTCTCCTTGGCATATAGATGGCTGTCTTTTCCCTCTGTCTTTTCATGGTCTTCCATCTGTTTTTGTTCATGCCCTAATCTCTTTTTCTTGTAAGTACACATTGGATTAGTACATATATATTCAATTTAACTTTCTTGCCTTTTCTTTTTAATATTTATTTTGAGAGAGAGAGAGCAAGAGAGAAAGCAAGTGCACACATGCACTCATGGGCACGAGGGAGAGGTGGGGAGAGAGAAGAATCCCACTGTTGGTGGGAACCCAAACTGGTGTACACTGGGAACCCACTCTGGAATACAGCATGGAGGTTCCTCAGAAAGTTAAAAATAGAACTACTCAACAACCCATCAATTGTGCTATTAGGTATTTACTCAAAAGATACAAAATTCTGATTGGAAGAGGCACATGTACCCCGATGTTTATAGCAGCATTATCTACAATAGCCAAATTATGGAAAGAGCCTTATTACCTATCCACTGATGAATGCATAAGGAGGATGTGATAAATATTTGTTTATATAATGGAATATTACTCGGGCATAAAAATAATGAAATCTTGCCATTTACAATGACATGGACAGACCTACAGAGTTTATGGTGAGTGAAATAAGTTAGTTAGAGAAAGACAAATACTGTATGGTTTCATTCCTATGTGGAATTTAGGAAATGAAACAAATGAGCCAAAAGGGGAAAAAAAAAAGAGAGACAAACCAAGAAACGGACTCTTAATTATAGAGAACAAACATGGTTAACGGGGGGGAGGTGGGTGGGAAGATGGGTTTAATAGTTGATGGAGATGAAGGAGTGCACTTATTGTGATGAGCACCAGGTGTTGTATGGGAGTGTCGATTCACTAAATTGCGTAGTTGAAACTAATATTATACCGTATGTTAACTAACTGGAATTTGAATAGAAACTTAACAACAACAAAAAAGAACTGTAGATCACCAATGAACTGTACAGACAGGTCCTTAAGACCTTCACCTGAATGACGTGTTAAACATAATATACTTTATTATTAATTTACTCTATTATATATACCAAGATTGGTTAAAATGTTCATTATAATTATCTTAATACTCATCTGAAAATTATTCTATCTACTTATATTTCTTTTTTTTTAATATTTGGGTTTTTTTTTTTTTTTTGAGATGGAGAGAGAGAAACAGAATGTGAGCTGGGGAGGGGCAGAGAGAGAGAGGGAGACAGGAGACACAGAATCCAAAGGCTCCAGGCTCTAAGCTTTCAGCACAGAGCCAGAGGTGGGGCTTAAACTCACAAACTGTGAGTTAATGACCTAAGTGGAAGTCGGATGCTTGTCCAACTGAGCCGCCCAGGAGTCCCATTGTCTACTTATCTTTCTGTCTCAACCAGAAAGACATAGTGTAAACAAGTGTCCAACATTAACATTGTATGGTTATTATGTTAATTATGAACATTGTATGTTCATAATTCTGGGAGTTTGAGTTAAGCTGAGTATTTCAGGGTTAACTATTTGGCTACAAAGATCAACTTTCTTGGAAAAGTGTGTAGTTTCTGTGATTAGATAGAAAACATAAATTATTGGGGCAACTGGGTGGCTCAGTCAGTTAAGCGTCTGACTTCAGCTCAAGTCATGATCTTGCGGTCCCTGAGTTTGAGCCTTGCAATTGGCTCTGTACTGACAGTTCAGAGCCTGGAGTCTGCTTTGGATTCCCTAACTCCCTTTCTCTCTGCCCCTCCCGTGCTCACACTCTGTCTCTCTTGCTCTCTTTCTCAAAAATAAATAAACATTTTTAAAAAAAGAAAAGAAAAAGAAAACAAATTATTGTTTCTTCACTGTATGGACACTAAACTCATGCCAATGCAGAATGTCCAGAATGTGCCTGGCATGCCAAACTGCTGTTGGCCAATTAAAAAAGTTTTCTGAAAAGAAAAGGGGCTATTGTACATTCTTTTTCTTTAAGTCAAATAAAAGCACACGGTTTGTGGAGCAGGCCCCATAGGAAACAAAAACAAAAATAATAAAAACAATCAGATGAATTTTCTGGCAGTTCACACAAATTTTGTATCCTTCACTTAGATACCTAAGTGAAGAATCTTTTTCTTTTCTTTTTTTTTCTTTTCTTTTTTTGTTTCTCTTTGAAAAGAATTTGTGTTTGTGGGGGAAACACAATTCTAGCTATAAGATTAGCCCACATTTAGAGATAGCCAGCCACTCCACAATGGCACAAAAGACACTTCGGCAGTGTTCACATTTACAGTTAGGCAATGTAAGAGTGCTGAGTGGTTTGAGTCAGAGCTATGGACACAGAAAAGTCAGTTGAGATGAAGATAAAATAAAAAATATAAAGGCTCAAACAACACATTTTTTTAGGGAAAAAAACTGGTTGTATACAACAATGTTTAAGGCTCAGGCTCTGATGTCAGATGGGAGGTGAAACCCCATCTGACTGCCATTACTATCTCTATGACCTTGAGCTATTTACTCAATCTTGCTGATTTCTATTTCTTCATTAGTAAATGAAATGAATTACACATCAGTGTTTTGAAGTGGTTGATAGCATAAGACATAATTTTCTGAGTCCAATGTATGCCATATATTAGACAGTAAAACATATCGGTTGCTATTTTTACTACTACTACTATTATTATTATTATTATTGCAAATGAACTTATAGGTATGAATTCCATTGGCCATTATTTAAAGCTTTTACTACTCTTTTAAGACATTTTATCCAAAGGGTGTTTATGTCTGCTGAAGAAGAACTTCCATATAACAAAATATCAAGTGGTATCCAATGGTAAATGAATTATAAAGTGTCATTCTCCTGTATTACAAAATGACAATCACTAAAATACATTATTCTGCCAAGATTTTCTCTTCCTCTCATATAGAACCACAAAGTCTCAGATGCCTTGTAGTCACTAAAACAATATAAGTTTCATTCCACATTTAAAGCATTGGAGTGTTATTTAAATGAAACCAATTTGACAATATACAATAAAAAATAAAGTAAAAAAGTAAAAAAATAATGTTTAAGTACTACAAATTAGGGGCGCCTGGGTGGCTTAGTCAGTTAAGCGTCCGACTTTGGCTCAGGTCATGATCTCACGGTTCATGGGTTTGAGCCCCGCGTAGGGGTCTGTGCTGACAGCCATCTCAAAGCCTCGAGGCTGCTTCAGACTCTGTGTCTCCCTCTCTCTCTGATTCTCCTTTGTTCACGTTGTCTCTCTTTCTCTCTCAGAAATAAATAAAACATTAAAAATTTAAATACTACAAATTAAAAGTTTATTTTTTAAAAAATCATTTTTTCTAATCTAAATAAGATATTGCAGAGTGATATTTGTATATAAGAATATCATAGATATAAAGGATGCTTTATATATAATTATAGAGGAATTGCACAGCATGACAAAGAAACATATACACCATACACACACTACTTCAGTGTAGTGAAGAAGCTTAATGATTGTCAGTATTCCTTCATGTGTTTGTATTTGCTTATGTCAAAAGATGGGTCAAAAAATGACTAAGCAAAAAAGTTAAATATTTTTTTCCCTAGAAATCACTGAGAATATGAATCTGTAAAAATAAAATTCTACAGCTCCTTGCTATTCTGATAAAACAGCACTCCATATTAAATAATTGGAATATCTGGGGGTGCCTGGGTGGGTCAATCGGTTAAGTGTCTGACTTCGACTCAGGTCATGATCTCATGACACATCGGTTTGAGCCCTGAATCGGTCTCTGTGCTGACAGCTCAGAGACTGAAGCCTGCTTAGGATTCTGTCTTCCTCTCTCTCTGTCCTTCCTCCACTCATGCTCTCTCTCTGTCTCTGTCTCTCAAAAATAAATAAACATTAAAAAATAAATTAATAAATAATTGGAATTTCTGGATACAGATATATTCAGATAATAAATGATAATTATGTAGAGCACTATTATGTGCTGAAATATAAAATGCAAAATTGCAAAATGTCATGATGTATACAATGACACATATCCATAAGTCTCCAGCAAAACCTATCTTGTGACTTGTACTGTTGTAACATACTACCATTCCATTAACCTTGTTTTCAGCTTTCTCTGTGTCCTGGGCCCTTATACTACTTTTGGTAACTGAATTTATGCATGTTCTCTACTACCAGAAACTCTGATTTGATAAGCTTGTCTTTTCTCATTGTGCAAAAGGTTTAAATCAATAAAACTCGATAGAATCCAGCATATGTTGGCATAAAATCTATTTTTGTTTAATAGTAAGTTATCTACCCATGTAGTTTCTCTGCTTCACTCAGCTCCTGATTTCCATAGTCCTGTGTGTCTTTGATGTTAATAGAGATTAACCTTGTTATTTGCTACCTGTATATTCTAATTTCTACTTACTCTCTGCCAGACTGTCTTTCAATACATTTATTTATTTAGACATTTCTTTTCTGTGTGTGTGACCAGAACTTTTATATTATTATTACTTTTTAATTTATTATTTTTTAAATTTACATCCAGGTTACTTAGCATATGGTGCAACAATGATTTCAGGAGTAGATTTCTTAATGCCTTGTACCTATTTAGCCCATCCCATTGTACTTATTTAGCCCTTGTACCTATTTAGCACAACTCCTCCAGTACTCTCTGTTTGTTCTCGATATTTAAGATTCTTTATGTTTTGTCCCCCTCCCTGTTTTTATATTACTTTTGCTTCCTTTCCTTTATGTTCATCTGTTTAGTATCTTAAGTCCTCATATAAGTGAAATCATATGATATTTGTCTCTCTCTAACTGACTAATGTCACTAAGCATAATACTCTCTATTTCCGTCATGCAAATGGCAAGATTTCATTCTTTTTGATTGCTGAGTAACACTCCATTGTGTGTGTGTGTGTGTGTGTGTGTGTGTGTGTGTACATACCACATCTTCTTTATCCATTCATCTATCGATAGGCATTTGGGCTCTTTCCATACTTTGGCTATTGTTGTTAGTGCTGCTATAAACATTGAGGTGCATGTGTCCCTTCAAAACAGCATACCCTTGGATAAACACCTACTACTTCAATTGCTGGGTCATAGGATAGGTATATTTTTAATTTTTCAAATGTAATTTATTTTCAGATTGGTTTCCATACAACACCCAATGCTCATCCCAGCAAGTGCTCTCCTCAAAGCCCATCATCCACATTTCCCTCTTCCCTAACTCCCAACAACTCTCAGTTTGCTCTCAATATATAAGAGTCTCTCATGGTTTACCTCCCTCCCTTTGTAACTTTTTTCCCCTCCTCCTCCCCCATCGTCTTCTGTTAAGTTCATCCAGATCCACATATGAGTGAGAACATATGGTATCTGTCTTTCTCTGACTGACTTATTTGACTTAGGATGATACCCTCCAGTTCCATTCACGTTGCTGCAAATGGCCAGATTTTATTTTATTATTGCAAATTAGTATCCATTGTTTATAGAAACCACATCTTCTTTATCCATTCATCAATTGATGGACATTTAGGCATTTTCCATGATAAGGTTATTGTTGAAAGAGCTGCTATAAACATTGGGGTACATGCATCAGCATTCCTGTATCCTTTGTGTAAATTCCTAGCAGTGCTGTTGGCTGGGTCATAGAGTAGTTTAATTTTTAATTTTTTGAGGAACCTCTCCACCGTTTCCTAGAGTGGTTGCACCAGTTTGCATTCCCACCAGCAGTACAAAAGAGATCCTCTTTCTCTGCATACTTGCGAACATCTGTGTTGCCTCTTCAGACATTTCTATGACTGCATGTCACTTGACTCTAGTATTGGAAATTTCTTCTTCTTTAATATTTTAATGTTTAATCCAGATGTTATTACCTGTTCCACTGATTTTCTTTTTTAAAATTTTTTATGTTTATTTAATTTTGAGAGAGAGATACAGAGCATAAGTAGGGGAGGAGGAGAGAGAGAGGAAGACACAGAATTTGAAGCAGACTCCTGGCTCAGAGCTGTCAGCACAGAGCCTGACGTGGGGCTTGAACCCACGAACCACAAGATCATGACCTGAATGAAGTCAGATGCTTCACTGACTAAGCCACCCAGATGCCCCATAGTTATTTTCATCATACAAAATCCTTTCTAGATTCTGTATTCCTACCATCTATTCTCTCCCCTTTCTACATTATCTGCCCTTTCAACAAGGTAGACTACACTCTCTCATCTCTAAGGTGACCATATGCTTTGAGTTGGCTAAAATAGTTGTGATTATATCTGTTTACCTGTTGAAGTTGTAGCCAACCCTTGTATTACTTTCAAAGTGTTCTGATTTAGAAGATAAATGTTATTCTCACCCTAATTATTCAATACATTCCATAAAACACTATCATTAGAATCCTCTCCTCACTAACATATGAAATTTTTCTCAACAAAGTTACCAAAGATTCATATTTGCCAGTGACAAGAAACATCAGCCTTTATCTTACTGGATTCTTCTTCATTTAACACTGTAACCTTCACTCCTTTATAAGCCAAAGATCTTTTACAGCCCATAATTTCATATTATCCTCATTCTTTTTCTCTGTCCATTCATTCTACTTCTTCCTTGCTCATACTACTTCTCCTTGTCTTTTAAATACTAATCTTGCCCAATATTCTTTTTATTGCCTTATTGCTCCTGTGTATATTGACTATTGGGATTATTACCCTATTACTCCTGTGTACATGAACTATTAAGATTATCAAGATAAGAAGTTTCTACACAATGAAAGAAACAATCAACAAAACTAAAAGGCAACCTTTGGAATAGGAGAAGATATCTGAAAATGACATATCATATAAAGAGCTACCACATCAAATCTATAAAGAACTTCTAAAGCTCAACACCCAAAAACTGAGTAATCAATGTAAGAAATGGGTAGAAAACATGAATAGAATTTTTCCAAAGATGACATACAGATGGCCAACAGACACATGAAAACATGCTCAAATCACTCATCTTCTGGGAAATACAAACCAAAACCATGATTAGATACCATCTCACATTTGTCAGAATGGCTAAAACTAACAACACAAGAAGCAACACAAGTTGGGGAGGATGCAAAGGGGAACGCTCTCTTACACTGTTGGTGGGAATATGAACTGGCGCAGCCACTCTGGAAAACACCTCGGAGGCTCCTCATAAAGTTAAAACAAAACAAAACAAAAAAAAGAACTACCTTATGACCTAGCAATTTGCTACTGGGTACTTACCCAAAGGATACAAAAACACAGATTCAAAGGGGCACATGCACTCCAGTGTTTATAATGGCATTAGCAACAATACCCAAATTATGGAAAGAGCTCACAAATGTCCATGGACTGATGAATGAACAAAGAACACGTTGTAGATATATACAATGGAATGTTACTCAGCTATCAAAAAGAATGAAATCGTGCTATTTGCAAGGATGTTGATGGAGCTTGAGTATATTAAGCTAAGTGAAATAAGTCAGTCAGAGACAAATGTCAGATGATTTTTATGCATATGTAGAATTTAAGAAACAAAACCGCTAAACACAGGAGGAAGGGAAAAAAAAGAGAGTGGGAGCCAAACCATAAAACAGACTCCGAATCATAGAGAACAAATTGAGGGTCGCTGGAGAGGTGGGTTGGGGAGGGGCTAAATGGGTGATGGGTTAAGGAGGGCACCGGTTGATGAGCACTGGATGATATATGTAAGTGATGAATCATTAAATTCTACTCCTGAAACTAATATTCCACCATATGTTAACTAACCAGAATATAAATAAAAACTTGAAACATTAAAAAAAAAGAGTATAATACTGGAAAAAAAGATTTAACTCTTTAATAGTTGTCTTCTAACTAAAATAAAAGCATACCATTCCTTTGAAAATTTTTTTAAATGTTTTATTTATTTCCGAGAGAGAGAGAGAGAGAGAGCATGAGCAGGAGAGGGTCAGAGAGAGAGGGAGATACATAATCTGAAGCAGGCTCCAGGCTCTGAACTAGCCATCAGCACAGAACCCTACGCAGGCTGGAAACCACGAACCGTGAGATCATGACCTGAGTGGAAGTGGGACGCCTAACCAACTGAGCCCACCCAGAAGCCCCAAAAGCATATCATTCTTGCTTAAAATGTTTCAGCCTCTTATTTCTTTCTGAAATCCAATTTCTTATAATGGCAAGTAAGATTCTTTATTATAGGACAATTACTTTAATTCTTCAGTCTTCTTTTATTTCCACATGTTTTACTTTACATTATTTGCTAACAAAAAGAACTGCTTATATATCTCCACAAACTTTGGGTTGTTTCTGATCTCTATTCCTTTATTCTTTCTTTTCCTCCTTCCTGGATATGTAATCAAATAGCTTACATTTACTTATCCTTCACTGCTAAACCCAGACCTTACATACTCAAGAGCCATCTTGAGCTCTTCAGGATGAGTTCAATGGTTTTCTAACTCACTCCTTTTCTAATTCAGCCTTCCAGATGTAATCATCCCCATTACCTCAACCAAAACATATTGTATAGGTGTGTTCATTAGCAGACTTCTCAAACTGTTGGTGTCCATTTCTTCAATGGACAAATGAGAGCTCTTTCAGGAAGACAGTGTATCCCCTCTTTTGTCTTTTCTTTCTTTTTTCCCCTAGCACTATAGGAGATCCTTTTTGAACTCTGCCTGGTGATTATTCTTCTATTTCTCTCTAATAAATGCAAAACTGGCTGCAGCTGCAGCAGAAGCAGCTGTAACAATAAAATCTCCATTTCCATCTTGAAAATTATAGGGAATATGGAGGATTTGTCATGATGAAGAAATTCCCTGAAATCAAATATCATGTTTGTTTCAGGTATCTCTTATATAAAGCTCTTTGTAGAATTGTTTCAGTAAGAACTAGTAATGAAATGCTGTTCTCATACATGAAGACCTTGCCCATTGGTTATATCAGATATAAGCTGAGACTTTTATAAAGTGATAATGGATTTGCATTAATGTAAATCAATAAAAATATAGCTTCTCTTAATTTGGTGTCACCCAGAATTTAGATTTTGAGCATATCTACAATGAATGTATTGGTTAAAAAAAAAAGACTTTATCTTTGTTTTTCATAGTGAAACTTCATGAAATATTTTCTTATGCTTAAATTATTACCAGCAATCCAAGGACAAATATCAGAATTTTAAAACGATACTACTTTGAGTGAGGAGTTTGGTGTTTGGTTAAGTAGAATAAAATAACATATTAAAATGGTTATGGCAATTTTCCTACCTCAATAAGAAAATGCCCTCAATTTATCAGATATAATTCTTGTTGGTCATAAGAATGGTCTAGCCATTTTCCTTGCAAAGTTTGAAAGCAGTTTTCTTCACTGTTTCTCTTAAATTTGAATATTGTCTGAATAAAATCCATCATTGTCATGGACATCATTAAGTGGTAGTATTTATATACAGATGTCAAAATTACACTAATTCAATGTCTTTCAAGTATTCTTGCAAAAGTGTCTGAATTCATACAGGAATTTTATATATTCTCAATGGCAAAATTATAATTTTTCATGTTAGAAATAAGTATGATTTGAATCCTTGTTACTGTTTATGTTCTAAGAGTCTGCAGAATACCTAATATCAAGCCTTTCCTCTATGCAGAAATTTTATTGCATTGCTTTGATTACTAAAATCTTTGATAAACACCTCATTGTTTTAATAAACTATATGAATGCATATTAACTTTTTTGATATAAGTTGTTTTTAGTTTGCTTTTGGAGAGGCTGAAGCAGGGAGGTTTAAATCAAACATAAAACAATCACTTGATAAAAACTGACTAACAGCAATGACATTTCTTGATTTGTATTACACTCTACCAGTTTCACTTAGCAGTGTGTGTATGACTAACAGTAGATAAGGAGTCTTGGATATTTAGTTTCCTGATGCAACTTACAGACACTGAATGTTAGGTAAATAGTAACAAATGAGGCTAACTGAGACCTGAATAATTCAATAACCCCTTGGACTATTTTCAACCTGATTCCCACAATGTTTTCTGTTATGAAAGAACTGGAACATTAGAAAGGAGAGATATTAGTTGTTTATTTATGGATTTCATACTACTCACTTTTAGGGAATAAATGATTAATATAATTTTTAAGATTATCTATCATATCCAATGGTAATTGAAACCTGCAATTGTTCAGGTCAAAAATCTTGGAAGCATTCCTGACTCTTCTCTCATAATCATGTATCTAAAACCAACAGCTCTACT
The DNA here is from genome assembly GCF_003009895.1 of Hyaena hyaena. NCBI lineage: Eukaryota > Metazoa > Chordata > Mammalia > Carnivora > Hyaenidae > Hyaena > Hyaena hyaena. Next base: position 925,370 of record NW_024081059.1, on the reverse strand, counting down.
TTGAAAAATCAATTTATAATCAAACCACTTTACATCACCTCTAGTGCTATGACTCAAGCCTAAAACAGCAGAATCTCATGTTTAGATTATTGCAATATCTTATAAACTGTTCCATCTCTACCCTTGCCCTTTCCTTTACTGTCTTTTTCCAACACAACAGCCAAGGTAATCCTTTCAACACGCACATCAGATCATGACACATCAGTGCTCCAAGCTTCCAATGTTTCCATCTTACTCTGAGTAAAGCAGTGACATACAAATTCGTTATAATGTCCCACAAGGCCTGTACCTGTATCCATTTTGTATTGCTGTGTCAAATTAGGAAGCTTAAACCCACACCATTTATTATCTTACAATTTCTATAGGCCTTTTAATTGGGTTTATCTGCCTCATTTACCTGGGTTCTTTGTTTCAGATGTCATCCACCTGAAATCATGGTACTGACTAGAGGTAGTCTCATCAGTGGTTTGGTGAAAGTCCTGCTTCTATATTCCCTCAGGTCGTTGACATAATTTACCTTTAGTTTGTTGGTGGTTGGAGGACAGAGGCCTTTGTTTTCTTCCTAGTTGCCAGTAGCAGATTATTCTGTGTTCCTGTAGAGGTCACCCACAATCTCTTGCCATGTGAGCTTGTCTGGAGACCTTTTCAGAACATGACAGCTTATTTCTTCAAAGCCAACAGTGGAGAAGGAGAGCCTCCAATGTGTTTGTCTAGTGTGTATGTAAATATAAAATGGCACTGTCATAAGGAGAGTGATATCTCATCTTTGTCATCTTCTTTTGTATCTTTTGCCATAGAGAGAAGCAATGACAGGTCCTACTCATACTCAAGAGAGGAGATTATGCAGGACATGAATATGGAACCACTACAGTATCTTTCCACACAAGGCCCTACATGGTATCCCCACTTACTGTTTCTCTAACTTCATGTTATATTATTTTCCCTCTTGCTTGCTGTATTAGAGCACAGTTTGGTCTTTTTACTGTTCCTTAACTCTCAAAACATATAGCTACTTTAAAGACTCCATGCTCATGCTTTTTCCTTGTGAAACAGGTCTTTCTGAGGAAAAAAATGCATGTGATAGGTACTGTTACTGCCTTTCCATCCATCCTCAAATGTAAGCTTATCAGGATGGACATCCCTCATCACCCTATAGAATGCAGCAACCCCCATCCTCCTCACTCTGTATCCCTGCAATACTTTTCTCCACAGAATATCTCACCACTTGACATTTTTTTTTGTAAAATTTTTTATGTTTTCATTTTATTTTATTTTGAGAGAGAGAGAGAGAACACAAGTGGGGAGGGGCAGAGAGAGAGGAAGACATAGAATCTGAAGCAGGCTGTGGCTCTGAGTTGTCAACACAGAGACCAATGTGGAGCTTGAACCCAGACCATGAGATCATGACCTAAACCAAAGTCAGACTCTTAACTGACTGAGCGACCTAGGCGCCCCAACATTTTTTTTATTTTTAATTTTTTGTTTGTCTTCCCCACATCATCATGTAAGCGCAACATTTTTTTTTAACCACTGCATTCCTAGCACCAAGAATAGTGCCTGCTGTCCATTTACTGAGTAAGATGTCAATAAATGTGCATGCAATAGATGACTGGACTCTTCCTCTGCTTTCTGAGTAGGGACTGAATTGGATCAAAATAAGTCTATAATATAGAAAAAAACATCTTATGTTTTGTTATTTGATACTTCCCTTTATTGTGTGTGAATTTGATGGATATATTTCAAGTGTAGCATCTATAAACAGACTTATTCACTGTGCATGTACTCTGGTAGTAAGAGCCCTGATGGAAGGAAGATAGGAACACTATGACTCCTGGTGTACATTTACTCATAAATTTTTTCAGAGGATCTTCCACAAAATAAGTATATAATAAATCCTCACTGAAATAAGTAGAGTCTAAACTAGTCTATTATTAGCAGCTCTGCTATCTATAATCCTCAATCGACTAGAAATGATACAAAGTGATCACATGGAGCAGTAGATTATTCCTACTTTTTATTACATGGATTGTTAAATAATAGTTTTTATTATAGGCCATTTCTTAAAAAATTTTGCTACTTATGTTTTCATCCACTAACTTGAATACAATTCAAATGCATTTTGCCAGTCTTCCAAACTTGTATTTGTAGCTGAGTTTGTTTCGTTTTCATGAAAATCCCACGGTTCCTGAGAAAACACCATGCAGCACACATATGCAAATATGCACATCCAAGCAAAATTAGACTTGGGATTCCAAAAAGAAGGAATATTATGCTAATGAGGCCAACAGAATTCAATGTGTGCCTTGGCAAGAATAAGGAATCTGGAAAGAAGTAATTGGGATCAAGGTTATGAATACAAAAAAGATTAAATCAAAGTATAAATGTATGATGGGTCAAGATATTAGAATATGCTGTCAAAATATGTTTCCTGGAGAAAATGAAGATCTGTATCCATATTAAAATTACCCTTACAAAGGGATATAATAGTACTAGAAAACAGACATGATTATGAATTTGATTTAGTTATAGGTTATATTGGTGCTAACTTGCTATATGAAGAAACGGGATGAGGGCTACATTTTCCTACCATAATCAAGAAAGGGAGAAAAGCAATTAACATTACAATAATTACAGCACAATTTTCTGATAATAAGGTTACTGTAAGTAATCAACAAGACCCCTGATGTTCTGTTTATTTTAGTGTGCTTCTCAAAAACAGGCTTTATGTAATCCCAATAAACTATTTAAATCTTTTCTTTGTGGGGAAAAAAAATCATCTTAACTTAATATTTGAAAGTCTTCACCTTGGAAAAAGACCCTGTCATGTGCTATGGAAGAATTTTAAATTGCTTCAAGATTTTAAATGGAGAACGGGTAGTACTTATCCAAATTTTTTATGCGCATACCCTTCACCTGGCGATTGCACTGCTATTAATATTTTCCACTAAGAAGCTTAATAAAGGAGGGAGAGAAAGGTGATATATTACATATTGACTATTACAGAATTAATTGTAATAGAATTAAAAAAAAAGCTAAAATCAACATAAGTGACCATTATTAGTTTAGATTATAATACATATAAATCTTAAAATATAGATGCACATACATAGAAGATATACTATCTGGGCTGTGAAATCTTGACTTCCTTAATTCAAACCCTACTTTTATGATGTTAGAAAAGTTCTTAATCTTTCTGTGTCTCAGATTTCCATCTGTTATATGAAATGCAAAATTTAATATAATGCAAAATTAAAATAATAATATTTATTTTGAAGATTAAATAAATTACTGAATGTTTGTCTTTAGAACACTGCCTGTGATACTATAAGCAGTCATCTTTATCTGTCACTATTATCATTACCATCACTATCATCATCTCTATCATAATTTTTCATTATAATGTGTGTGTGATCATAATTTATCATTATAATGTGTGTGTGTGATTACTTGTTGAATATTTAAAATATTAAATGGTATTCATCTTTTAAAATTTATTTGATAGAGAGATAGAGCGTTAGTGGGGTAAAGGAGAGGGAGAGCGAGAACGAGAGCGAGGGAGAGAGAGAGAGAGAGAGTATCCCAAGCAGGTTCCACACACAGTGCATTCAGGTGCAGTGCCTGACAAAAGGCTCAACCCTACGACCCTGGAATTATGATCTGAACCAAAACTAAGAGTTGGACATTGAAACAACTGAGTCACCCGGGTGCCCCTAAATGGTATACATATTTTAAAATAGAAGATAAACCAGGAAATTAAACTGCTATTGAAATGTGCTTTGTATGTCTATTTGCTAGCATTGCTATACTCAAACACCACAGACTGGATGGCTTAAACACAGAAATTTATTTTCTCACAATTTTGTAGGTTAAAAGTCTTAAATCAAAGTGCTGACAGAGTTAGTTCCTTTTAAGAACCATGAGAGAAGAAACTCTTCCTTGCCTTTCTTGGGCTTGTTGACGTATGTCTTCCACCAATGTCTTCACACCCTCTTCCATCTGTATGAGTCTGTGTCCAAATTTCCTCTTATAAATATCTGCAGTACAATTGAATAAAGTCATATTTACTTCATTTTACTATAATTACCACTGTAAGGTCTTAACTCCAGTAAAGGTCACATCCTGCAGTGAGGTTAGGGCTTCAGCATATGAATTTGGTGGCCATGGAGGATGAAGAGGAACCCAATTAAGTCCATAAAAGTATGCTAAATACTAAGCCCTCACTTGGTCACATTTTTTGTTGTTATAATTTACATGTTTTAGAAATAATGATCAGTATTATTAATAATGATCATTATTATTAATGTCAGCATGCTATATCTTTCCCCATCCTTTACATTTTTTATTAGTAAATATCCTCATTAATACACAGACTTAAAATTAGAAAATAATAATATTATAATTATATAGGTAAATCTTCTAACACATGGAACAAAGTAGAAGAGTGTTTCTTTTTTTCAGTTTTTATTTAAACTCTAGTGAGTTAACAGATATGGTAAAATTGGTTTCAGGTGTAGTATTTAGCGATTCATCACTTATATAAAATACCCAGTGCTCATCCTAACAAGTGCCCTCCTTAGTACCCATCTGTGATCTAGCCCATTCCCCCACCCTTCACCCTTCTAGCAACTCTCAGTTTGTTCTCTGTAGTTTAGAGACTATTAGATCATTGTTAAGCTTGATTGCTTTTCGTTACTCTATCCTCCAGATCACTAATCTGTTCTCCTTCCTCTAGTCCACTATCTATTTTATCTGATGTAGTTTTATTTTCAATTATTGACTTCTTCATCTCTGATTCATTCTTTTTTGTGTTTTATGTTTTCTATCTTTTTGTTAAGGGTCTCACTGAGGTCCTACACTCTTTTTTTCAAGTCCAGTATCTTTATGACCCTTACTTTAAATTCTCTATTAGACACATTACTTATCCCCATTTCTGTTAGGTCACTTGGTTTGACTTTGTTCTGTTCTTTCATTAGGACATCTTCTGTCTCCTCATTTTGTCTAAATCTGTCTGTTTGTGTGTGTTAGCAAAGTCAGCTGTGTCACCTCAATTTGGAAACAGTGGCCTTATGAAGCAGAGATCCTTTAGTGTCCTACGGTGCAACAGCCCCTATTTACCAGACCCGGGCATTCAGGGATGTCTCCTGTGTGTTGTGTGCACCCTGCTGTTATGCTGAGCCACTTTTACCTAAGTGCAGTCATCTGCGATGGCTCTCTTTGCTTGTTGTGTGCGGAGTTTGGTTCCTATGTTGTTAGTGAGTCAGTCTGGGGCCACCTTGTGCATATGTTCAGTTAGACCAGGCATTTGCCAGAGATGCAGTAGAACCAAACTGCAGGATAATATCCCTGTGTTGTCCTCTAATAAGCTTTCATTGGTGGGCAGGGCCTGCAATCAGATGAGATGTCTGTCCTGAGCTCACTGCTGGGGTGGCTGTCTGATTGGGGTGTGTGTGTGTGTGGTTATTTTTCCCATCTCTGGGGCAGAAACCACTTTCAAGTGAGGCTGGCTCCTGTTGGAGCTACTTGCACACTGCCAGGCTTGTGGCACTACTTTGGATGGGATCTGGCCAAGAGCATATTGGAGAGGGCAGATCTGCAGGAGGAGACATGTGATGCCAGCAAGGCCCATGCTGTAAGAGGGGACCTGCAGCCGCCCAGGACCATGGCAGGCTGGGTTGGAAGAGGCAGATCTGCAGAACCACCTGGGGTGGCCCATGTAGTTTTAATAAGGTTTGCAAAGGACTGCCTTGGGAGGGGATTTGGAGCTGAGGCCTGGCTGGAGGAAGTATGTCTGTAGGAGAACATGGGGTCAGGATTCACAGTTAGCAGTTAAGGAGGGAGTGTTGGCACCATGCACATTCCTGCAGGTGTTTGTATGTCTAGCCTTGGGAAATGGGGGTTGGGGGGATGGTACCTGCTAGGTCTTTTTGGCAAAGTCTCTCAAGGATACTTGCCCCTCCACCACATACTCTGAGATTAGTAAACAAATCTTGCTCCAGTATACCCCAGGCATTTTTTTGAAGGTTTCCTTTCTCCCTCCCTTCTCTCTTTATATCCCAGACGTTTTTAAACTGCTGCTTCTATGCTGTATGTCAGCAGGGCTGTTTGTTGTGCTGCTTCTTTAAGGGCAGGGATTCAGTCTTCTCTTGCAAACCCAGCTCTCCCAGAGCCAGCCTACTCCTTTTAAAAGTTCCAGGTGTTAAGCTATGCCTATTGTAAAAACACATGAAAGTCAGCCATTCTGGTTTTCAAAGTCAAATGTTATGGGGATTTGTCTCCCTGTGCAGGTTCCCTGTGCCTGGAGTTACTGCTGTTGAGGCTCTGTTTTTTTTTTCCCCCTTTCTGCCCCCGTGCATTCCTCCCTCCTGCAAATAGTCATACAGGTCCATTTAGCTTAGGACTGCGTCTCTGCCCTTCCTACCCTCTTTGATGTGACCTCTTTTGTTCATTCAGCTGTGGAGAGTCTGTTCTGCCAGCTGAGGGTCATTTTCTGGGTTATTACATTAATGTGGGTGTCATCTGGGTGTATGCTTGGGATGAGGTGAGACTTTGATCCTCCTACTCTACCATCATCCCTAGAAGTCCTTTACTTTTTACTTTAAAAGATAATTTCATAGTGTAGAAGATGCTAGGCTTTAGGGGGTTTATCTCAACACTAAATATTTCACTCCACGTTTCTTATTTGCATGGTTTCTGAGAATTTGGATATAATGCTTATCTTCACTGTTCTATAATGCTTGATTTTCCTTATCCCTCTGCTTTTTTTCATGATTTCTTTCTGTATATTTGATTTTCTGAAATTTGAATATAGTATGCTTAAATATTTCTTTTTGGGGGGCATTTATTTTGCTTAGTGTCTCTGAGCTGCCTGGATCTTTGATTTGATATTTAACATTAATTCAAGAAAATTCCCAGTCATTTTTGCTTCACATATTGCTTCTCTATCTCTTTCTTCACTTCTCATTTTTCCACTGTGTTAATGTTACACCATTTGTAGATGTCCTCCTGTCCTTAGATATTCTGTTCTGGGTTTTATTGTTGCTGTTTGTTTTTTGTTCAGTTTTTTTTTTTTTTTTCTTTTCTGTTTTTCAGTTTGAGAAGTTTCTATTGTTACATCCTCAAGCTCAGAGATTCTTTCTTCACCCATGTTTAGCATACTAATGAGACCATCAAAGGCATTCTTCATTTCTGTTGGCAAGGTTTCTGGTATCTAGAATTTATTTTTGATTCCTTCCTAGAATTTCCATTTCTATGCTTTCTTTTAAAATTTTTTTTCTAAGTTTATTCATTTTTGAGAGAGATAGAGATAGAGCATGAGCGGTGAGTGGCAGAGAGGGAGAGAGGGAGGGAGACACAGAATCCAAACCAGGCTCCAGGCTCTGAGCTGTCAGAACAGAGCCCAATGAGGGGGCTCTTACTCATGGGCTGATTGAGCCACCCAGGCACCCCATCCATCTCTATGTTTTCTTTGCCTATCTGTACTTGAATGTTGTCTAAGTTTTTAATTAAAGCCTTTAGCATAATATTCAATTTTTAAAAAATTCTTATCTGGTAATTCCAACATCAATATCTGAGTCTAGTTCTGATGCTTGTACAGTCTCTTCAAACTATTTTTTGTACCTTTTAGTATCCTTTTTAATTATTGTTGAAAGATGCATGTGATGTTCTGATTAAAAAAACTTTTGCAAATTAGTTTGTATTAATGTAGTGGTGATAAGTAGGAGAAGGGGTAACATTTTATAATCCTATGATAAACTCTCAGTCTTAGATGGGACAGAATGGCTAGAGGGGACTGGAATTGAGTATTTTCCTATTCCCACACAGGTTAGGTCCCGGCAAATAATTTCTCCTGAGGGCAGGCCTTGTTAAGAAGAACAAAATGATTGAGCATAGTTCAAAGTGGTTACTTTTACCCTGCTCCTTGTTGGAAGCATGAGAGGATTTTTGTTTAATATTCACTGTAGGAACTTGGTAGAGTTCCTAGAAGTAGAAATCAGAAAAGCATGAGGGATATCATATTATTCTGCCCACTCAGAATTTTTTACTGTCAAATCAAAGCCCCCAGTAATTCAAAACTTACAGTTTTCCTACCCTAATACTAGTTTCTGCTCTGTGTGATAAAGAATATATGGCATTAAGTAGTATGTTGAATGTGACTAGAACCATGCATATCCGGAAGTCTATAGTCTTAAATGCTTATATTAGTAAATAAGAGCACCCGAAAATCAATAATCTATAACTGTTTAATTCAACAATTTAAATTAGAACAAACTAAAGTTCACATAAACAGTCAACAGTCTATTATAATGATTCTCATTATTCTCCTTTGTTTTATTTTTATGTAAAGCCTATAAGGAAAATATTTTCTATTCTTAATAGTTTGGATAAAATTTCATGCTGATTTGACATTTTTTATTTGTTTTGTTTTAAATGAAATAGACTATGTTTTTTTTCTATTTTTTTATTTCTAGGAGAGAGAGAGAGACAGTGTGAGCAGGGGAGGGTCAGAGAGAGAGGGAATCACAGACTAAAGCAGACTCCAGGCTCCGAGCTGGCAGTCAGCACAGAGCCAGACGCGGGGCTTGAACTCACGAACCGCGAGATCATGACTTCAGCCAAAGTCGGACGCTTAACCAACTAAGCCACCCAGGAGCCCCTGGTATGGACTGTGTTTTACCCTGGTATTTCTGAAATGCGATTTTTACAAACAAATATTCTTTTTCATTGTCTGATCTTTTGTAAAGACCCCAAATTATAGAATGTCTATAGTTTAGCTTATACAGAGAAATTAAATAAAATATAGAGAAATAAAAACCCACCACAATGACGGCAAAATTTGCCTAAAAGAATTTATAAGAGCTATGTCAACATAATGGTGTTTGAGGCACATTAAGTAGGCATAGCAACAATGTTGATACAGATGAATATACAATAAGATTGACAATGAGAACCTAAAGAAAATGAGGCAGAGGAAGAGGACAGTCATTTATGACTGTGCAGGTTGTGGTGAGGAAGATCCTATATGACTTGACTAGATATTATGCTCTATATTTTATACACTACAACTTGCTTAATCCTAAGAGCGATATAATGAGTCATGCATCTATTGTATTGATAGAGTTTCAGGGAGCTTGAGTTACTGGACCCAGGTCATGTAACTAATAAACTCTGAAGTTGAAATTCAAACTCACATCTACCTGTGTATAATTTCCAATCTGTTTTTGTTTCTAGGATGCAATTACATAATTAAAATGTTTTATCACCTATTGATTGATATAGGCTATAAAAATATGGATGAAGAGAAAGCAAAACTGCAAGAACCTAAACACTGTCTGGAGCCACAGATGTGAAAGCCTAGAGATAGATCTTCCAGAAACAATTTTGACATGAATATGGTGAGAGTATCTGTGACCAGCTGGAAGTTTCTGAATAAAAGTAATACCAAAAATAGCTGTCAAATTGAATCAGGACAAAGGAAAGGGGTAGAGCTAAAGACTGTAGGTTTATTTTAGCAGCTACAATCACAAAATACTTCCATCGAGTTTACTGAAGCCTCAAATCCTATTACCTGTATTTTCTAAAAGGATTTGTTTTTTCTGTTAAACTGAAAAGAGTCACATGCTCAAAACAAACCATACACACACCCACACCCACCCACCCACCCACACACACACACACACAAAGGAATACACTAATCTATTAAGACCACTTTGGGATACATTTTTACTTTTAAAAATCATTTTCTCTAAACCTACTTTATAGAAACTTTAATGATTATAATTTAACTCAATAGTATAAAATAAATTTGATTGAAAATAATATTTTCAAATTCAGGAACATATCAAGGAATTTAAGGAAAGGCAATATGAATGACAGAGAGTATCAGAAACATCTGTGGAAAACTTGACTATAATCAAAATTTTGCAAAAATGATGGAATAATTCATACAGAGTGAAGAAAAGATAAAACCAATGTTTTTTCATTTGTCTTATAGTCCTAATGAAGCAGCCAAGAGCAGAAATATGTATATATATGGCCTCAAAGATGCTAAGAAATTGGTTTATTCACTTACTTGGCAAATGATTATTGACAGTAGATAAAGTAGTAATTTTTACAGTAATTACAATTTAATGAGTCAAAGGCTTTTATATAAGGAGTCTATAAATACGTTAATATCTTTAGTAAAAAATGGAGACATTCTACTCTTACTTAGAGAAGGAAGGAAAAACAGGAGGAGGTAGGAAAGGAGGAGGGGACCGAGGAACTCTGGAGTTAGGGCCCAGCAATCTGACTTTTAATGAGTCCTCCAGATGATTCTGAAGTATGCTAAAGTTTGAGAATGATTGATTGGTAGAAATTAAAGAGAAAAGCAAATGACTATGTTGATATACTTAGATGACTTTCCCAACTTTGACAAGAAAGTGGAAAGTATCAATGATTGCCTGAAGCAAAAAGAAAACTGGAAAAGAATAGAAATTGCATACTTCAGGATAGTTTTGTGTTAAGAAAATATATCCTACTTTTTAAAAGGTAAGATAATAAGAATTTCAACATATATATATTTATTAATGGAAAAAGATAATTTTAATAAATGATCACAAAAAGGAAAAAGAATAGAAGAATGAACAGACATTTATTAACCACATGCTATGTACCAGTTATTCACATGCAGTCTCTCTTTTACTCTTCACAACTCTCTGGATAATGGACAAAAGAGGGATACCACCTCACCCAACCTTATGCTGACTCTATATACAATCTTATGGTGACTCCGTTTACATGGAATTTTATACCACCATCTGAATTTCAGAGGTATGCTTCTCTGCAGTTTATCTATGGAAATTAAATATGCCATAATGTATTTCCACATATTGTGATATAAATAGAGGGTGTTCATTGTCAATATTAAAGTGAAAGTCCATTATTGCACATTTTAAATAGCCCAAATTTGGATACTAGTATTTAACCATTGGCTGTAGTCTGCAGCAGGTTGATGCAGATAATTTCATCAATTACATAATGCTACCCCCACATTTTTCACATTGATTGTTTTAAACTCTGTTTATATTATTTTAGTGAGATTTGCTGTTCTTCAAATTTCCTTTGAAAAAAGTGATAACTCAATGTAAATTAATTGAAGTGAAAGAAGAATCTACTGAAAGACCATAAACAAAGTGAGAGCAGACAGACAGATGGAAAACCTGCTTCTTAAGTCTTTATTCTTCCAGGGGCCAACCATGAGTCAGGGATTTGGGTGCAAGTAATATATGAAAAATAATTTTCAGTAGAAACTAATTAGGAAGTGAGTAAAGGAGGACAGGAAGGAAGTTCATCAAAAGTGTGATTTCAGGTGAGGCTCAGACTCATATTGGTCCTACAGGGAGATCTGAAGTGTACATTCTACCTCAGCATTTGTTTCTCATCTATGCAAAAAAAGTGAGCTTTTGTATCGCACACACTGACTACAGCAGGCATCGTCAGCTTTAACTGTGTTTTCCTCAAGCTATCTGAAGGGTCAGGAGGCTCCTGAGGCCAAAGAGAATTCTCTGAAAAAGACTGCAGGTATGAGCAATTAGCAGCAAAGTATAAGAATCGGTGAGATGATCGCCCAGAACTAGTAAAAAAGGATTGAGGGGCTCTTGGGGTGAACTAATAATGTCTGCTAGAAAGATGTGTACACCTGAGGCTTAGGAAGAGGTGGAATTCACTGATTGAATGCTTTGACTGTCTCTCATTTCCATTCTTTGCACTAGGTTTCTTACTCTCTACCTGTAGAACACTGTTCTACAACCTGCAAATATTACTCCTGTATTTGTATATTGCAGGTTCAGCTAATGGAGAGAGAAAAACTCTTAGTCTCAAGACCAGAAATCCAAGGAAAAGATTCATTGATCTTACTTTTCAAATGACAATATTTGACTCACTTTCTGCAACTGGAGGTAAAGGGGTAAGGGTAGTTTATGAGCATATGCTAACTCCTTCCAGGGTGATTAGAATATGGGCAGAGAGAGGTAATCCTAGAAGAAAAGGGAAAGCCTGGGCAGTTTGTCCTAGGGTTCTAAACTATACCACAAAGTGTAAACTGTATTTATTGATAAGCTAAAGAGGATCATCCCCTACATAACTCCTTTTTGTTACATAAATTGAAGAAAAAACACAATTAAAAGTAACAATAAAAACTTTAATTTCAGAAGTAATAGCATTGTAAATGTAAACGGGGGGAAAGAAGGCACAATCTGAACCTATATAATGCTCCAGGATAACGAGGATAATTAAAATTTTATTATTTTGTAATAATGCATACGTGTATATGCATGCCCTGTAGATATTAGTATTTTCAAAAATTTCCCCTTATTCACTTTTGAAATATTCTACTTTCTGGCACATGAAATGGCTTGTTAAATAATTATGCATGCCTGTTTGCATGCTTAATTATCAAGACAGATTTTTAAAAGGCTCATTTTTGGTTCATTCTCTCAGTGGAAAGCAATGATTCAAATTACTTTTACTATAAGAAAGTAATGAAATATTATTTCCACTCCAGTGAAAATAACCAGTGTCTTCCAAAGGCATATCTATTTTTGTAATTGAAAATATACTGTCATATTTTTCTGTGAAATTCTTCTTCTAAAGTTTTAATATTTGTAAAATTTGAAGGAGAGAACTCATCTAAACTTGTTTAGTTCATACTATCCTAAACAAAATCCATCATTTAAACAATTTCCAGACAGTGATTGACAATTTAAATTGCCTTTCATAACTTAGGTCAATTGCAAAATAGGAGTAAAATCAGAAATATATTTTGCAAAATGAAGAATGTTTTCATTATAATATTCTTCCCTATGGCACTTCAAAGAGGAAAACCACGCATCTCAGCACTTTAATATGAAGCATTACAAATAATAAATGACATGCAATCACTAGTAGACTCTATTCTATCTGAATATTATATGCAATGAATTAATAATGTATCACCTATATTCTAACATGACTTAAACAGAAGGAGGTAATTTTCTATGGATAAAAGTCTATCTAAATGTGTATTTTTGTATGTTTTAAAAGTTTGGTCAAGTGGCCAACTCTATTTATGACTATGCTTATTATAATTTGATTTATGTAGTAAGTTTCCTCTTAAGACACTGTTATGCTTCAGTGTTTACAAAATGTAACTTTAAATATGTCTTATTAGACATAGCCTCAGAACTACATACATGTCATATTTTCAGTGTAACTAAAGTTCAGGAAATCCAATGACATGACTCTGGATTTCTGTGTAAAGATCCAATTGACAACCAAAAGGTTTTCTTTAAAAAATAAACATTGTTTTTTAGAACAGTTTTAGAAATGGAGAAAATTGGAAAAGTACTACAGAAAGTTTCCATATATCTTATACTCTGTTTTCCTTATGTTTAACATCTTACATTTGTATGGTATATTTGATACAATTAATTAAACATTATTATTATAAACTAAAGTCCCTACTGTATTAGGATTCTCTTAGTTTTTGACTAATGTCCTTTTTTTGTTCCAGGATTCCTTCCAGGACACCGTGTTACATTTACTCACTGTGTCTCTTTAGGCACTTAGTCGTGACAGTTTCCCAGACTTTCCTTGATTTTGGATGATTTGACAGTTTCGACAAAAACTGTATTGGTCTGTTATTTTGTACGATGTCAGTCAACTGGAATGTATCCGATGTTTTCTCATGATTAGGCAGATGGCTATTCTGTGTTTTGGTGAGGAAGACTACAGAAGCAAAGTGCCATTTTCATCATATCATACCAAGGGTACATAATATAAATGTGGCTTATTAAAGTTGATGTTAATCTTGATGTGAGGTAGTGTTTGTCAGGATTCTCGGCTGTAAAGTTGCTTTCCCCCCCTTCCATGCTATAATTGAAAGTCATTATATGCAGTTCATACTTAGGTAGTTATACTTCCCTCTTTAAAAAATAGGTTTATTTATATTGAGAGAGAGGGATGGAGAAAGAGAGTCAGAGACAGAGACAGAGACAGAGCCAGAGGAAAGAGAAAATCCCAAGCAGGCTCCATGCTGACAGTGGGGGCTTGATCTCACTAACTGTGAGATCATGACCTCTGCTGAAATCAAAAGTTGGATGTTCAACCGATGGAGCCACCCAGGAACCCATATCCTTACCTCTTTGAAAGTGGAGTATCTAAATTCACAATTTGAAATTTTTCTACACGCAAGATTTGTCTTTTTTCCCCATTTATTTATTCATACAATTATTGACTTATATTGGTACAGACTTATTGATATTTATTTTCTACTTTGTTTTATAATTAAACACTGCATTGTTTTGTTGCTCAGATTGTTCTACTTGACCTTGGGAGTTCTTGTAGTTGTACTTGGTTCCTGTGTCCTTTAGATCTCCATCATTTTTTCCTTTAGCATTTCCTTATCATTTTCCTTACTTTTAAGATATCCCAAGGGCACCTGGATAGCTCAGTTGGTTAAACATCTGACTTCAGCTCGGGTCATGATCTCATGGTTCATGAGTTTGAGCCCTACATCAGGCTCTGTGCTGACAGCTCAGAGCCTGGAACTTGCTTCAGATTATGTCTCCCTCTTTCTCTGCCACTCCCCCACTCATTCTCTCTCTCTCTCTCTCTTTCTCTCTCTCTCTCTATCAAAAATAAATGAACATTAAAAAATTAAAAAAAATTCCAGGCTCACACTCTATATTTCCTATCCCACTGATAGTTAAAAAGTTTTTTTTCTTGTTTGTAAACAACTGCATCTATTCAGAACATATTTTTTCTATTTGAAAGTTTTTTTTTTTTTTTGGTCTTTTGGGCCAGCTCAATGGATCAAGGAAGAATGAAAGAAATTATCAATTGAATAAAACTGAACACTGCATTTAAATAGATATTTTATGAGAATCATATAAGCAGTCCATGTAATCAACTATATCTCACCAAAGAAAATGTGCAAACTAAGAAGCTTTCAGTTAGGCATTTCTCTTTGAATTAGGTACTTATCCCTTTTGTAAAAACAAATCTAAAACATTCCACAAATTATGCCAATTACACCTGGAGCATCACTCCTCAAATGAGTTAGCAGTCCTTTGAATTTTTCACTTTGCCACTGAAATCTTCACCAGCAACCATTTGAGATCTTGAAGAACCTGAAGTTAGGAACTAAAGACTTAGCTTTGATATTTTCTCATTTCCGCTACTAACACTTCTTTCCAAAACTGCTTGAAGTTGCCCAAATTGCCTCTACATCTTCCCTGAGGTGCTAGAGAGCAATACCAATAACAACAACTCAGATTCTCGAAGAGCATTCTATGTGATAATTCTATGCTAAGCAGTTTGTGTATATTGTCTAACTTAACCCTCCCAACACTAGTATGAGATAAATGTATATTTACAATTACAAGTAATATCAGTAACAGCCACCAGACCAGGAATAACTAAAGTAATACACTTCTCTTAATAATCATATTACATTGTCTTTTGTGGAGATCAAAATTAGAGATCTGAATTGGTTTAGAAGTGGTTGGCTTCTAGGATTGGTTAGGAAAAAAAAGTTTAATAATATTATTACACAGCTATATTTGGGGGTAGAGCATTTTGTTTATTATTATTCTGTTTGCTTTGTATTAGCATAAGACTACTTTATGAAGGTATAATATTATTTCTGAGAAACTATAATCCAAATAACCAACTTTCTATTTTCTGAGACAAATTAGTTTGGTAATGGTAGAGTAAATAGTACATAGGTTTTGAGTCACAAAGAGCTGAATTCAAATTCTGATTCTGCTGCTTGCTAGTTCTGGGATCTTGGACATACTATTTGAATTTTCTCAGCCTCAGTGTCTCAGTGAGACACATGAAGGATTAATCAATGTCAAGAGATTATGGTAAGAATGAAATGAGATAAATATGTCCAAGTTCTGATGTTCCTTGTGCTGTAAACTTAGTCTGAGTATCTACTGAAGAATCTCACTAAAAACAGCCTCAGAAGTTTTCAGATTAATATGAGCTAATTTCTTTCATCTACTTATTGTTCATTTCTCTGCCAACTGTAATAATAGGTTTCTAAATGCAACCTGATTGCATGGCTTTAGATAAATTGTTAGAATTATTACTTTTCTAAGTTTCTCCAAGTAGTGTTATCTCCTCATACGCAGAACTAAATTTCAATCCTGAGGGCTACAAGTCTAGGTTTTCTCCCAGACTTACCCTGGTTTCTTCCTCAAATACCCATAATTTATCAGTATCTCAGTGGTTGTGCATTGTTTACTTAATGAACTTATGTCTAACATTTATTGAGATCCAATATATTTTATATACAGTAAATAAGAATCAAAAACCTGTATAACAAATCCATGATCTGAAGCTCAGTAGAAACTTTTGATAAGTGCAAGAGGAAGAATTTCATTTTGTTTATATTATCAAACTTTTGTTCACTCCACTACAACATAATACTTCTGGCATTTTATGTATTCAGCACTATGATTCTTATTATATAATAGAATTCATATAATCAGTAGAATAAAGGAGTGCAGATATTATAAAATGGAAGTGTATGTTCATTTTTGAGATACTGCCTGTATACAAGTACCAATCCTTATGCTAACCAATTTAGTAACATTGGATTACTTACTTAACGTCTTTTTTCATGCCTGTTTTCTCTCTTCTCTAACACTTAATCCTTTATGTAGGAGTTGGAAAATCACTTCATAAAGGCCAGGTAATAAATATTATAGGCTTTCAGGGGCAGATGATCCTTGTTACAACCACTGGACTCTACGATTGAATCATAAAAGCAGCCATAGATAATGTGAAAACAAATGAGTTCTAATAATTTACAAAAATGGATTATGAACTAGATATGGCCCAGAGGCCATAGTTTTCCTACTCTGCTTTAAAAGATGCAGTTGGGCTAAATGAATTTTAATTCCACTTTAATTCCACTTTACAGTCTATATTCTTCTTTCAAAGATAAATATGAATAATAGACTTGATTTAAATAAATCAATCTGACATATTATAGTACAGAATGCATATATAAACTATGTTAATGCTGTCTAAATTGTGGCTCCATGGAAGACTGGTTAAAAGTAAGGTGCCTGGAGCCAAAACTCCTTGGCTTTAAATCCTAGATCTCCCATATATGAGTTGTGTAATCATTAGAATTATAGAGGTACTTTACCTCTGTCTACATAGTTTTTTCAATCATCAGTAGGGAATGGTGGCAATTTTAGAGCAAGTCTGGAAGTTCTTTGACACTTCTTCCATTGAGAAGTGTGATCTGTTATCTCTCCCTCTTGACTCTAAACTGCCCTTCATAATTCACTTCTAACCAATAAAGTGTAGTAGACAAGATCCTTGAGTCAGAAAAGGCCATTGAATATCCACCTGGTTTCTGTTTGCTCTGACAGAAGCCAGGCTGCGTGTACAAAGTTCAACTGCTCTGAGATCTACGTGTATTCATTCCAATCAACAGCCCCTGCTGATCTCCCAGCCAATAGCCAGCATTAATTTGTGAGCCATGTTGGAAGTCTTGTCAGTTCAGGCATAAGATAACTATAGTCCTAGCTGTTATCCACTAGAGCTTTATGAAAGACCCTAAGCAAGACTTACCCAGCACTTACTAATTACCAATCCAAAAAATTATGAACAAAATAAAATAATTGCTGCTTTACAACATTAAGTTTTGGAGAAATTTTGTATGCAACAGCAGAAATCAAAAGAGAAGTAATAAAAGCAATACTTCCTTTTATGTTTGCTATAGAAATTAAATGACCTAATGTGTGTAAAAATACTTAGAAAAATGCCTGAGTAAGTATTTTCCAGAGTAAGTACCTGCATTTTAAAAATTATTGAATACTGGTCAATTTCAGTTTCCTAATAGAATGGAAAGTAGTGAATTTTGGGGATAAATTTTAAAAGAATAAACATTGCTAAAATAATGAATAAAATATAATATTATGCAATAGAGTGACTTATGCATATATTATTATTCAATGGAGTCACTTATGTGACTAGAGCCCATGATACTTTTAGGGACACACAAAACTGTTTTCACTTATTTCTTTTAAAATCAGAAGGAAAAATATCTAATAATAGTGAATGTATGATGGTCAATAAAGTCTGGGTTATTTTTATCTTTTTTATAAAGTAATCATAACATATTTGAAATAATTTTATAGAGAAAGAACCCTACAGTAGAGACAAGATCCATAGAGTCTGCAGAAGTCATAAGATGTCTCTAAATATGTATAGATTGATCTCGTGTTTTAGTCTCCTTTTAGAGCCTCTAACCCTCGTGTTTGTTACTCTGGAATTATTGCTTATAAATTTGTGATTAAAAAAATCATTTGCCTTTGTGGACCATTGTTCAGTTTCTCATTACTATAACCTTTTGTGACATAATTCATCTACATAAGGTAAACTAGAATTTTCATTGGTTAAAAGTCAAATGCTGGTGAAGTGAGAAAGAGTAAGAATGGAATTCAGGAGAAGCGTTTAGGGTGAATGATATATCATTGTTAAAGCAATGCCATACTTCTTGGTATTTCATCCTAAATGTACTCTTAAATTTGTGCTTAAGGTCAGCTCCACGTTAAATAGCTTAATTTCTATAACTACAAAGGATGATGATCTGTAAGAACTGTTAGAACTTTATATCTTGGTTCAAGGTCACTTGGACATAGGGAGATTTTAAATTTTGAAGATATCTTTTAATCTGCTCTGTGAAAGACAATCTCAAGAGAATGAGAATTGAAACCACAGACTTGCAAATGTCACACCTGATAAATGCCTGTTATTCAAAATATATAAAGAACTCTTGGGGCGCCTGGGTGGCTTAGTCGGTTGAGCGTCCGACTTTCGCCTAGGTCATGATCTCGCGGTTCGTGGGTTCGAGCCCCACGTCGGGCTCTGCGCTGACTGCCAGCTCAGAGCCTGGAGCCTATTTCAGAGTCTGTATCTCCCTCTCCCTCTGACCCTCCCCTGCTCACGCTGTCTCTCTCTCCCAGAAATAAATAAAAATATTTAAAAAAATAAACAAAATATATAAAGAACTCTTAAAACGTAACCATAAGAAAATAAATGACCCAGTTTATTTCATTTTTTTAAGTTTATTCATTCATTTTGAGAGATAGCATGAGCACGGGAGGGGTAGAGAGAGAGAGAGTCCCAAATAGGTTCTGCAGGGTCAGCGTAGAGCCCAACATGGGGCTCAAACTCATGAAACTGTGAGATCATAACCTGAGTCAAAATCAAGAGCTGGATGCTTAACAGACTGAGCTACCCAGGCATCCCAAACAACTCAATTTAAAAATTGGCCCAAGACCTCAACAGACACTTTATCTATGAAAATATTCATATGGAAAATAAGCACATGAAAAGATGTTCAACATCATATGTCATCAAGAAAATGCAAATTAAAACAACAGTGAGACACCACTACATACCTGGAACACTGACAACACCAAATTCTGTGAAGAATGTAGAATAATGGAATTCTCTCTCATTCATTGGTGGTGGGGATGCAAAATGATAGAGCCAATTTGGAGGACATAATTTTGTCATATGATCTAACAATAGTGCTCCTTGATATTTATCCAAAGGAGTTGAAAAGTTAGGTCCATGCCACATGAATGTTTATAGCAGCTTTTTTCATAATTACCAAAATGTGGAAGCAACCATGATATCCTTCAGTAGGTGAACTGATAAATAAATTTGTACATACAGATAATAGAATATTATTGAGTGCCATGATAAGACATAGAGGATATAGAAGTGCATTTTACTAAGTGAAAGAAGCCAGTCTGAAAAGGCTACATACTGTATGATTCCAACTACATGACATTCTGGAAAAAGGTGAAACTACAAAGAAACTAAAAAGGTAAGTGGTAGTTAGGGACTAAGGGTGAGAAAAAGTGACTAGGAGGAACACAGAGGATTTTTAGGGTATAGAAAATACTGTGTAAGATATTTCAATGATGGATATATGTCATTATGCATTTGTTCAAATCCATGAAATGTACAACACTGAAAGTAATCCGTAATGTAAACTGAGGACTGGGTTTACTTTTAGTGTTGTACATTTCTTAACCAACTAAGTCACTCAGGCACCCAAGACTTTAATTTTTATAACAATTTAATCTTCACAAAAATTGAAAAAATTATATGCCTGTCCCTATACATGCATAGCCTCCTCCATTATCAACATCCCCCATTCCAGTGGTACATTTGTTACAACTGACCTTTCAAAATTACTGTTGGTTAACCATCCAACTTGTGATTTCATCTCAGGTCATAATCTCATGTTTTGTGAGATCCAGCCCCATGTCAGGCTCTGTGCTGTCAGAGCAGAGCCAGCTTGGGGTGCTCTCTATCCCTCTCTCTCTGCTCCCCCACAACATGTGCACGCTCTCTTGCTCTCTCTCTCTCAAAATAAATAAGTAATTTTTTTAAAAGGTTTAATTTTAAAAATTTGTTTAAAATAGGAAAATATATTTAAACAATTGTTGGTGTGTTTAGTCTGTAGTTTATATGAAGGCATATCCCTCTCTCATTTTGTTGACATTGTGTTGCAACAGAATATAGAGAATACCTTTAAATTTTAAGTGGAGTCTATGATTCTTTTAGTAGAATGAAGTATTAGCAATCATTTTCTTGTCTTCTGAACTTATCTTAAATTAGTTCTAAAAAATAAAAAGGTAATTATGAATCCTGAAAGCACTCAACACATCCATGCATTAAGCACTGATTATAATAACAGATTGGCCAGAAATTTTTATTCCTTTTTTTCCCTAGAAAATTTTACTTCTAAAACAAGTCATTTCTGCTATTTGGTGTAATGTTGAACAAATTAACCATTATCTGACAAGATTGAAAGAGAATCCTGACGTAGACTTCTTCGGAAATAAACTGCAGTGTGCTTTAGCTAACACTCCTTCATTGTTATTTGTTTAAAAAATCTTCACATGTAGGGCACTTATACCACTGCTCTGAGAAAATATTCAAGATAGTCCTTGCAATGCAGTGCTCAAAAATTAGTTTGTGAGGAAGAAATCTGCATGTGATATAGTAACATGTGCATGTATTTGACTAAACTGATAAAATAATAAGGTTCTGATTCTGATTCTATAACTTCATAGTTGAAGAATTGGTATCAAATATTTTCTATCCCTGAGTTTCACTTTCTTCTCATGCTAGACTGAAATAATTAAGCCTGCCCCATCTGCTACAACATGTGTTTATGAGGAGAAAGGAGTGGGGATATTACACATGAAACATTTAAATGGTAATGTAGGAGAGTAAGTTTGGTAATTTAGTAATAATAGCAGTAGTGTTAATGGCAAGAAATAAGGTATAAATATCAGACCGACAGCATGTTATAGAAATTTAGAATTAGAAAGGAATCTTTACAGGTATATCTTTATATTCAAAACCAACATTAATTAAGCATGCACTACAAACAGAAAGTATATTGGCCTTAGGAAGGTGCAAGTTAATAGGAAATGACATTTTATATTTGAAGACTTTCACTATAGAAGAGAACCTAACTGTATATAAATAAATATAAGGTACTAAAAGAACTTCAGTGTAAACCATACATTTCTAGACTATTGTATTTCATCACTTAATAATATTCTTAAATTATGGGAGAGGCTCATAGTGTTTCATTTTATTTTTAGGGATATTTAAAATTTTGTCATTTCACACAAGAAAGAAACATATTTTATCTGAAAAAGAGGAACATCATTACCTCAAAACAAAGGATGATATTTTCCCTGATAAAATATATTGAATTTAGTAATTTATGTACACTAAGTCATTGGTTTTATTCATTCTCATTTCACCATAGAACTATCAAAACCGAGTGCATAAGAAATTGAATTTTAGAAAAGCAAAATAAGTTCATATAGTGAGATTATAAAAGTGGTATGCCAATTTATTTCATAAAATTAGCCTAGGTGTATTTTAGGAAAGGCTCAAAGAAGTTACTCACAAGCTGAATCTTAAAATATGAAAGATAATAGAGGATGAAGCAAACGTAGAAAAATATATACGTATTTATAGCATAGTCATTAAGAGTTTGGTTTTTGTGTCAGGAATTAGGTTAAATGCTGACTCTAATCTGTAATGTTGGACAAGCTGTTTAGTCTGTTAAACTCAAATTTTCTAATATGTAAACTGGAACTCTAAGATACATAAATTTCTTAGATTAAATTATTGTGATTACATAAGAAAATTTATGTAAAAACATTGCATAACTAGCACATATTAAGTACTTAACTAAATATTGTTAAAGTTCTTCTTTTTATCATTATTTTAGTACTTTTACTATTATTATTTTATGTAGTAAGGGTAAAAGATGCAGCCAAGGTATATGAAAGGTAAATTGAATGATAGGTATGTTCTAGAACACAGACTATACTTCATATCATACTGGACCTTCGGAAGAACCAATCTATATTTTGTTCATAGAAATCTCTTTTTGATATCACTGTAGAGAGAAGATTGAATATAAGAATTGGAGCACAAATATTAACTTGGCTCCTGTTTCAATAGTCCACATGACAAAAAATGATGATATACTATGGAAAAAGTGGCAATGAAAAGAAAGATACTGATAAGGATTGTAGATTTATTTAGGTAACAGTGAATGTTGTGAATCATATGTGTTAAGTGTTTGTGTAGGAGATAGAAGACTTTAAGATGTATCCTAAATATGACTTACTTGGGATATAAATATAAAGATTTTCAGATATTCAGAGTAAACTATTTGGGGCATAGTAAGAATTTATTATAAATGCTATTATTATTATTTTAAAATAATTAACCCCATGATCTCTGATAGTCAAAGCAACAACTTGTAGTAACTGAAATAGTCCACAAGGTAGTAGAAATCAAATCCAAAAAGTCTGATCTCTGCTGTAGAGGATATTAAATATTGGGTGGTAAAAACATGCAGTATTTGCATCGTATTTCACAATATTAAAGAGGAGGATATTGGACTAGTCAACAATTGTTACGTGAAGTTTATTGATCTAAATGGATGGTTTTGTAATAAGGCCAACCTCTGTAAAAAGTAAATGCAAGGACTGTTCAAAGTAAAATGCTAGTAGCACTCACTGACAGTAGCACCCAGGGAGAAATATGCTAGGCAGATTTAGTTAAGGACATGATGGATGGAAGCTTCAAGTTCTGGACTGGAAAATAAGTTTTTAGCTTTGCAAATAGCAGTGTTAACAGTAAGGAAAAACAATCTCCACATTGAAATTTGACTTTTATACAATATATGTTTTCAAATTCAAGAAATGAATTTGAGTTTTAGTAATACAACAAAAAGGCTGAGATAAAGATATACTAGCTATTTGTTGGATTGTCTATATAATATTGTGCTGGGCAGATCAGTGTCAATTTTGACATTTTAATAGACAATATATAAGATACAAGAAGTTCAACCCATATTTTGTTAAAAATGAAGGGGAGAGTAAATTTAAGATGTTAGAATTCTCAGTTCCTAGAATAATTCCAAAATTTACTTCATACTTAAAGTTAACCAAAATTTCTTAAAAATTACATTTCTGATCAACATGAATCATAATAATATCCTTGAATAAATAGCCTATTAATACCAGTGAAGAGAATAATTCTTTGTATTGGCAATATTAGCTCAATAGTTTTCTTAGAACCTCATAGAACAATAAAGCACTTTAATTTCCCTTTACTGGTTAATACCCAGAAGAGATATTTGAGAGTAGTAAAACAATTGTCATGACATTTCAATCAGAGTTTCAAGAAAGAGCAAACCAATACTCTGGACAAATCTCGATTAAGGTGTGGTGTATGCTAAAATGGACAACGGGAGGCTTTCTTAAGACAAAATAATTGTCAATGCTATTATATCTGTTTTTAAGTAGGAAAATTGTCATTTAAAAAGTAAAATGACTTGACCTAATAAAACAAATTGCTAGTTTCAAGTCCTCTGCTTATTTAGTAATCAAATTTTATTGTTGTTGTTGGACATAGAAGTTCTTTACATATTCTGTATATTAATCATTTTCAGATATAAGATTTGTAAATGTTATCTTCCATTGAACATAGATTTTTAAGTATCATTAAATCAAGGCCCGATCTGTCCTTTTCGTCTCTTTTCTAAATGACTAACACAAATTACACCGTTTATTCCTATGTTTCAAATATACATTCTTTAATTTATGTAAGAAAGAAAAGTGGATATAAAACCATCAAATATTCAATGATTATCATTCTTTTTCTTCTTCCATAGATTATTGTCAAGTTGATTTCCATATAACACCCAGTTCTCATCCCTGCAGGTGCCCTCCATAACTATCAACACTTTCCCTACCCCCCTACCCACATCAGCCCTCAGTTTGTTCTCAGTATTGCAGAGTCTCTCAAGGCTAAAGTCTGGGATGTTGATACCTCCTGTTTTAGTTTTCTTCAATACTACTTTGGCTATTCAGGGTCTTTTGTGGTTCCATACAAATTTTAGGATAGTTTGTTCTAGTTTTCAGAAGAATGCTGGGTCCATTTTGATTGGGAATACATTGATTGTGTAGATTGCTTTGAGTAGTAATGACACATTAACAATATTTATTCTTCTGATCCATGAGCATGGAATGTTTTTCCATTTCTTTGTGTCTTCTTCAATTTCCTTCATAAGTTTTCTATAGGTTTCATCATACAGATCTTCTGTATCTTTGGTTAGGTTTCTTCCCATGTATTTTATGTATTTTTCTGTGCAGTTGTTAATGGGATCCGTTTCTTGATTTCTCTTTCTGTTGCTTCATTATTGGTATATAAAAATGCAACCGATTTCTGTATGTTGATTTTGTACGTTGCGACTTTGTTGAATTCATGGATCAGTTCTAGTAGGTTTCTGGTGGAGTCTGTCGGGTTTCCTATGTAGAGTATCCTGTCGTCAGTGAAAAGTGAAAGTTTGACTTCTTCTTTGCCAATTCTGATGCCTTTTATTTCCTTTTGTTGTCTGATTGCTAATGCTAGGACTTCCAGCACTATGTTAAACAGCAGTGGTGAGAGGGGACATCCTTGTCGTGTTCCGGATCTCAGGGGGAAAGCTCTCAGTTTTCATCCCCATTGAGGATGATATTAGCTGAGAGCTTCCATTAATGGCTTTTATGATGTTTAAGTAAGTTCCTTCTATTCCGACTTTCTCGAGGGTCTTTATTAAGAAAAGATGCTGTATCTTGTCAAATGCTTTTTCTACATCTATCGACAGGATCATATGTTTTTTATCTTTTATTTTTGTTAATGTGATTCATTACATTGATTGATTTGCAAATGTTGAACCAGCCCTGTAATCCAGGAATGAATCCCACCTGATCATAGTGGATAATTCTTATGTGCTGTTGAATTCTATTTGCAAGTATCTTTTTGAGGATTTTTGCATCTGTATTCATCAAGGATATTGGCCTATACTTCTCTTTTTTTGCTGAGTCTCTCTCTGGCTTGGGAATCAAAGTGATGCTGGCTTTGGAGAATGAGTCCAGAAGTTTTCCTTCCATTTCAATTTTTTGGAATAGTTTGAGAAGAATGGGTATTGACTCTGATTTAAATGTCTGGTAGAATTCCCCAGGGAAGCCATCTGGCCCAAGACTTATTTGTTGGGAGATCTTTGATAACTGATTCAAATTCTTCACTAGTTATGGGTCTGTTCAGATTTTCTTTGTCTTCCCTGTGAATTTTGGTAGTGAGTGTGTGTTTAGGAATTTGTCCATTTCTTCTAAGATGTCCAGTTTGTTGGCATATAATTTTTCATAGAATTCCCTGATAATTACTTGTATTTCTGAGGGATTGTTTGTAATAAATCCTATTTCATTGATGATTTTGTCTACTTGGGTGTTCTCTCTTTTATTTTTGAAAATCTTGGCTACAGTTTTATAAATTTTGTTTATTTTTTCAAAAAAAACAACTCTTGGTTTCGTTGATCTGTTCTACTGGTTTTTTTTTTAGATTCTATATTGTTTATTTCTACCCTGATTTTTATTATTTCTCTTCTCCTACTTGGTTTGGGGTGCTCTTGTTGCTCTCCTTCTAGTTCCTTTAGGTGTGTTGTTAGATTTTGTATTTGTTTTTTTTCCCCTAATTTCTTGAAATAGGCCTGGAGTGCAAAGTACTTTCTTCTTAGGACTACCTTTGCGTCACTTCAAAGAATTTGGATTGCTGAATTTTCATTTTCATTTGTTTTCATATATGTTTCAATTTCTTCTGTAATTGCTTGATTGGCACATTCATTCTTTGGTAGGGTGTCCTCTAACATCCATGGTTTGGAGGTTTTCCAGAGTTTTTGCTGTGATTGATTTCAAGTTTCATAGCATTGTGATTTGAAAGTGTGCATGGCATGATCCCAATTCTCTTATATTCATTGAGGGTTGCTTTATGACCCAAGTATATGTTCTATCTTGGAGAATGTGCAATGTGCACTTGAGAAGAAAGTGAATATTATAGCCTCAGAATGTAGAGTTCTAAATATAACTGTCAAATTCATCTGGTCCAGTGTGTCTTTCAAGTCCATTGCTTCTTTAGTGATTTTCTGTCTAGTTGATCTATCCATTGATGTAAGTGGAGTATTAAAATCCCCTGCTATTAGCACATTCTTATCCATAATATTGCTTCTGTTTGGGATTGTTTTTATGTATTTGGGTGCACCCATATTTGGTATGTAGACATTTATAATTGTTAGCTTTTCCTGATCGATAGACCCTGTAATTATTATATAATGCCCTACTTCATCCCTTATTACTGCCTTTGCATTAAAGTCCAGTTTGTCTGATATAAGTGTGGCTACTCCAGCTTTCTTTTGATTTCCAGTAGCATGATAGATATTTCTCCATCTCCTTACTTTCAATTTGAAGGTGTCCTCAGGTCTAAAAAGACAAGAGTCTAACAAGAGTGTCTTGTAGACAGCAAATAGATGGATTTTGTTTTTTTTATCCATATGGCTTCCCTATGTCTTTTGATTGGAGCATTTAGTCCATTTACATTCAGTGTTATAATTGAAACATATGGGTTTAAAGTCGTTGTGTTCTTTGTAGGATTCATGCTTGTGGTGGTGTCTCTGGTACTTTGTATTCCTTGCAACATTTCCCTCATAGAATCCTCCTTATGATGTCTTGTAGGGCTGGTTTAGTGGTGATTAATTCTTTCAATTTTTGTTTATTTGGGAAGACCTTTATCTCTCCTTCTATTCTGAATGACAGGCTTGCTGGATAGAGGATTCTTGGTTGCATGTTTTTTTCTGTTCATCACATTGAAGATTTCCTGCCATTCCTTTCTTGCCTGCCATTTTTCAGTAGATAGGTCTGTAACCACTCTGATAGGTTTCCCTTTGTATGTTAGGGCCCTTTTCTCCCTAGCTGCTTTCAGAATGTCTCTTTGTCCTTATATTTTGTCAGTTTCACTATGATATGTCGTGAGGAGATCGATTCAAGTTATGTCTGAGGTAAGTTCTCTGCCTCTTGGAGTTCAATGTCTGTTTTCTTCCCCAGATTGGGGAAGTTCTCAGCTATAATTTGTTCAAGTACTCCTTCAGCGCCTTTCCCTCTCTCTCCCTCTTCTGGAATTCCTAGGATATGGATATTGTTCCATTTGATTGTATCACTCAATTCTCAAACTCTCCTTTTGTCCTCCTGGGTCAGTTTATCTCTCTTTTTCTCGGCTTCTTCTTTTTCTATAATTGTGTCTTCTAATTCACCTATTCTCTCTGCCTCTTCAATCCGTGCATTGGACACTTTCATTTTATTATACACCTCATTTATAGCCTATTTTAATTTATCAGATCTATTTTTAAGCTCCATAGTCTTTGCAGCAATAGCTTCTCTAATGTCTTCCATGCCTTTTTCTAGCCCAGTGATTAGTTTTACGACCATTGTTCTAAATTCTTGTTCACTTATATTGCTTATATTGAACAGTTCTTTAGCTGTCATTTTTTTCCTGGAATTTCTTTAGAAGAAAGTTCTTCTGTTTCATCATTTTGACTAGCTTTCTGTCTCTTGTTAGTTTTTAAAGCTTGTTATGTACTCTGCACCTGCGAGTACTCTTATATTAAAGAAGGCTCATTGACTGTCCAGGGCCTTGTCCATTCAGGAAGTGTTCTTTTAATGGTGTCTCTTGGTGTTTCTTGTTGAGACTTTGGTTATTTTATTTCCTATTTATAGTGGTATTTGGGACTCTCCACCATGTGTACTTTGGCTTGTTTCTTGAGGTAGCCCTGGAAAGGAAAACAGGCAAACACACAAGGTACAAAGGCATGCAAACGCACCGACCAATCCAACAAACACTCAAACTGAAAGGGAAAAATACTAAGAAAAAAAAGAAAAAAGAAAAAAACCTAAAAGACAAAGGACAGTCTAAAAGATAAAACCAGAATTCCCAGCTACAAATAAAGAGCAGAGTGTATGCAGTGCTGATGGAAGAGCATATACAAAGAGAGAAATGACAGGAGTGGGGAGAAAGCTAAATTGTACAATGACCAGGCAGAGAGACTAAGAGGCTTAATTCAGAGAGAGAAAGAGGAGAATATGGTAGGATGCGATGAGAAAGAAACTAAATGTTACTGAGAGAAACTATATAGTCTGATTACTCCAGAGAGAGAGAGAGAGAGATAGGAAAGTAATGGTGGAGGTATAGAATATATATCTAGAGAATGGATTAAATGTGACTGTTTAAGGAAACCAGTAACTAGAGTGACCAGTCCAGCAGTTGGGAGGGATATGAATGAGACAAGGGAAAATATATCTGAATAGAAAGAATTGATCCAAAATTAATCACGGCAATGCATCCATGTTGGTCAGTAAAAAAACAAAAAACAAACAAACAAAAAAAAAAACCCCAGCACTCTAGTGGGGATGGGCATGGTTTGGTGTAGGCAGCTCTTGCCTCCACTGCGTTCCTGCAGGCTGCTCCCTGGTGTCCCACCTTTGTGGTTTCGGGGCAAAATGGTGACACCCAGTCCCTTCTCCAATAAAGCATTGCAAATCACTGTTTTGGGTCCTATCTCCTTGTGCTGCAGGTGTAGCCAAGGTGGGCCATGTTCTATGTTCCAAGTCCTGCTTCGTTTCCAGGTACTTATTCTTCGCAATTTATTGATACCGCCTGAAATGTAATCCCGTAGGCCAGGCTGATTCCCAGACAGGGATGGAGCCTGGAAAGCTGTGGAGCAGTTTCTCCTGGTGCCGCCTGGGACCAAGGCACCCAGCTCAAAGTCAGCGCCACAGCTAGAAATAGAATCACTCTCTGTCCAGAGCCTAGGTTTTCTCTTCTCCAGGGACAGTTCTATGAGCTGTTTCAGTAGCTCTTTCTCTTTCTCTCGACTCTCCGCAGCTCCGTGGGAAGGGAATTCTCTCCCCTTCGTGTCTCCAGGTCCCAGTTCATTTTTATCTTCCCCAGTTCGCACTCACGCACCTATGAGTTTGTCTTCTTGGTGGGCTCTGTCTATTTTCCTCCTAGACTCCTGTGATTCAGGGTTCTATGGCTTCAGGTTTTCTCTGTTTGAGAGATGGGAGCGAGTGAAATGTATGGAGTTCCATACTTCTCTGCTATCTTGCCCTAAACTCGGCTGATTATCTTTCAATGGTGTAAATAATCATTTTTATCTGCAGCTTTATTTTTCTGTATTTTTCAAATGTTGTGATTTGAAATGTACCTTTTTACATCAGAGAAAGTTGTTAACCCTTCTTGTAAAATATTTGGTTAGAGAAGAAATTTCATTACATAGAGGATTTAATATGGTGAGACCTCACTTACATACTTTCACTATCAAATCTGTGGTATTTTCTTAATATTCCAGGGAATATAAATGTAATGTTCAATGGTAAGTGCCTTGCTTAAATATATATTTATCTTCACAACAGTCTGGTGGCAGTTGCTATTGTTATATTACTACTTTGTGAATGGAAAAATTGAGGCCTGAAGAGATTAAGTAAAAACACACACAAATAATTATTGGCACTAAGATCAAATACAGAAATTCTTATTAGAGACCCTACTTCCTATTACATCACGAAACTTTACTGTCTAAACAAAGAGACATTTCCTATATGGAAGTTATCAGTTGTGATCATCACTTTTTCTCTTAATTCGATAAGGGCATCACTGAGGCAACACTCAGATTAAACATTCTGCATCAAGAAACAAGCAGATGAAACGGGATGCTCCAGTAAGAAATAAATGAATGCTACCTTCAAAGGACATGCATAAATTAGAATTAAGCAAAGTATCATACACATCAACCACATAGGCTTAAGTAAAAGAACGATTTTAATTGATTATCACCTATTTAGTAATAAACTACTTTCAATGATAAAATTTTGGTAACTTATAATGTTGAAATAAATATTAAATATAAGTAAAAGGAAGTCATTAGATTATTCACCATGGAATCAAATAAATATAAATTACCAACACTTTGTTACAGTTTCCTGTGAACAAAGTAGAAAAGAAACATAAAAGTATATATTGCCATTATTGTCCAAACAACAAAACACAATTATTTCTGGGAGAATATTCTTTTCCCTGACATTGACTTTAGCATTTATTGATCAGATAGATTTTATATAAGGGCCTTTAAGTAACATAATAAGCAACTGCTCCAATTTTGATTTTGCAGAGGATAGATGGACAGCATGTATATTTCATTTCTGGAAAAATAGAAGTTCATAGTTAAATCTATATGTACTGACAGTATTTACACAGTGGTCCTGAGTGCCACAATCTAGCAAAATCCAAATGACACGACAATAAAGTGATTGAGTTTAAAAAACTTGAAAGAATGTTTAACATACCCTTTCAATAAGTATTTGTTTATAATCAGAATTAAGATATAAATATTCTAAAAAGTCATCCTCCTAGACTTAATTTTCTATCCACTGACCAAGATTTTCTCAATAGGATCAAACCATCCAAAGGATCAAAATGTTTTGAGATTTTTGTGACTGTGGAGTATAGTGAATTAATTAATTTTATCTTCTAACAGTTCATAAAATGTTCATTTTTATGTTAATTAAAGAAAAAGTCTTATATCAAAGCAAGATTTGCAGATGACATATTTGATATCAAGTTATAAAAATTTAACTTCCCAAAATAATTTAACAATTAAGAGAGAAATTCCACTTTTTTCTACACAAGAGTGTATATATTAGCCATGAAAAATAGGGCTAGAGGCTCCTGGGTGGTTCAGTCAGCTAAGCTACTGACTCTTGTTTTCAGCTCAGGTCATGATCTCACAGTTTGTGAAATTGAGCCCCATATCAAGCTCTGTGCTGGTAGTGCAGAGCCTGCTTGGGATCCCTCTCCCTCTCTCTCTCTCTTTCTCTTTCTTAAAATAAATAAATAAACATTGAAAAAATTGGTCTAAATCTTCCTAAGCACATGGACAGTCATTTCACTCATATCCAAATGTGGTAATAAATATGAAGAAAATGTTCAAATCAGAAAATATATTAGGACACATGGTACCAATCAACTACCACAATCACAAAAGAATAAACATGTACCTTCAGTAAATGTACTGATAGGTCTAAATAATGTAACTTTTTTTTTTGCATCTGTTGCATACTAATAATATTTGAATGTCATGGCTACAGAGATAGTGAAGCAATCCCAGTTCAACTGTGAGAAATGTTTCTGAAAACTCTAGCAAATATTTTATTGACAAGATTGAAACTCTATAGGAAATGTAAAACTAAACGTTTAAATATCGCCAATAAGCCTGTGAAATCCATTACAAATATGATGTTCTTTCATTTAAAAGAAAAGCCAAGTGTTACCTGATGCTAAGGAATTGGAGGTCTCCCCCAACTTTTTTCTTTATGCCATTATAGAAATAATGACATTTTAGTGGACTGAATAAGTACTGCCCCATAATTAATTTTAAATGCAGTTATGCAGGGGCGCCTGGTGGCTTAGTCGGTTAAGCGTCCGACTTTTGCTTAGGTCATGATCTTGAGGATCGTGTGTTCGAGCCCCGCATCGGGCTCTGTGCTGACTGCCAGCTCGGAGCCTGGACCCTGTTTCAGTCTGTGACTCCCTCTCTCTCTGACCCTCCCCTGCTCGCACTCTCTCTCTCTCTCCTAGAAATAAATAAAACATTAAAGAAAATTTTTTTTTAAAAATGCAGTTATGCAACTCAATGTGTTTGATTTGGAAACATGACTTTTAAAATTACCAATACAGGACTTTTCATCTTTCACTTAGGATGTAGAAAACTAGAAGTAACATCAACCTCACCTGTTGAAAAACACCATGCCAGGAGCAACAACAACAACAAAGGGATAATACAATCAGCAAATCCACAACTTTTCTTGAATGCCCCTTCCCAAGAAACTAAGATCATAGGCCACGTAACCAACACAAAATCTATGGAAAGACATGTACCTTCAGGACAAATGAAAATCAAGCACTTGCTTACATGAGACAGATACCACTGGACATCTGTAAGAAGAATTCAGCTAAAATTCTTAACAAATTTCTTTAGGTGGAATATGAACTAGTGCCAAAATAAAGAACTCCTGAGAAGAAGGGTGTAGACACAAAGGGACTCCACACCCACCTATGCTCAAGGACCTCTGCAGGCACTCAAGAAAAATATTAATGACAGTACTGAGAAACCATCCCTTGTGGTATAGACCTAGAGGAGGTGACCAGCAGCCTTTGGGGGAATCATCTTCACTATCTCTATTATACACTAAAGTTTTAACCTACTGGGGAAAGAGGAATTAGAGAATCATTGAGAGCATTCTTCCAATTCCCCACCTCCATCCCACCTGCCCCCTGAACCCCTGTACCCTGAACAAAGTGCCTACTTAAGACTCAGCCTTAGAGGGGTGCTGGGTGGCTCAGTTGGTTGGGCTTCCGACTTTGGCTCAGGTCATGATCTCACGGCTTGTGGGTTCAAGCCCCACATCAGTCTCTGTGCTGACAGCTCAGAGCCTGGAGCCTGCCTCATATTCTGTGTCTCCCTCTCTCTTTGTTCCACTCCCTCCCCCCCGCAGCTCACACACTCTCTCCAGAATAAACATTTAAAAAACATTGAACATTTTAAAAATGTTATACATTGAAAAAATAAAACATTAAAATTATACATTAAAAAAATTAAAGACTCATACTTAGAAAGCCCCTGTCCAACTGTTACCCTTCCCCACCACCAAGTCAATAAGCACTGACAGATGACAGTTCTCTACTTCTGGGAGAAGGAACAAGAACATGTTCTCTGAGGAACAGCACCAAGGAAAGACTTAGTGCTCAGAGGGGAGCAGACACTGAGGAAGTATGGGGAAAAGACACACCTGTAATAAGCAATCCTAAACTTAGAGTACCACTAGAGACATTTGAAACCTAGGTTGCACTGACACATCGAAATCCATATCAACTTTGGGTTGACTTAACATCTACCCTCACACACACACACACACACACACACACACACACACACACCTGGAACAATTAATATTAGCTGGAGTTAATCAGAAACTAGACAGAAGTAAAGTCTTTCACGTTTAATTTTTCATATCAGAAGATCATAGTTGAAGAGTAGGGAAATTGCTGAGTTTTTGGCAATAAACAAAGCAGATAGTATATTTTTCTTAATGAATATTTAATTTTTGTGTGAACTATCGCTGAACAGGAGGCCAGGATTACTAATACCAGTGCCATTTTTCTTATACATGTTATTTCCTTAAAAATCTTAAAATGATTATTATATTAAGTAGTATTGGTTTGTTGGCTACTTTAAAAGTTGATATAAACTGAAAAATAAATAACAATGATAAAGAAAAGATTGGTATATGCAGATCCGTATTCACTTTATTGCATAACGGTACTTATAACAGAGATTACCCATTTGTGCTGGTTTGGCTGATATTCCAAATACATGAGCAATCTTTCCAGGATTTGTTGACTAGTTTCTTGCTGTCGTTTTATATATGCTATCTCAGAGATAGAAATGAGATATATAGCAGTCTGTTAGCATCTTAGAGATTTGAGAAGAACATAGTAAATAAGTGTAAAGTAGGAAAAAATTCTCATTAGACTAGTTTAGTATCAGAATCCAGTTTTATCTTGTCTGTTTTACCATAAAACTAATATTTGTTGTCTTCCCTCGTGACCCACTTCCTACATTGAGGAACTTATAGAGTAGTGACAAAACACACACACACACACACACACCACCACCACCACCAATCACCACCACCACCATCATCATCACGAGGCCATGTGGTAAAGCACCAAAAGAGAAATGTACACACTACTTTGAAAGCATAAAAATCATGACAACTAATCCAGCTGTAGGTTGAAGGTAAAATAGGAAGAAGGTGGCTTATTTGAGAAGACTTCCTGAATGTCTGATGTGAGTTAAATTCTGAAAAGTACATTCAGGAAGGAGGAAGGAAAGGAAAGGAAAGGAAAGGAAAGGAAAGGAAAGGAAAGGAAAGGAAAGGAAAGGAAAGGAAAAGAAAGGAAAGGAAAGGAAAGGAAAGGAAAGGAAAGGAAAGGAAAGGAAAGGAAAGGAAAGCAAAGCAAAGCAAAGAAAAGAAAAGAAAAGAAAGGAAAATAAAAGAAAGGAAAAGAAAAAGAATTACTCTTCTCAAGTTGAACTAATAGAAAGGGAGAGGAAGATATGAGAGGGAGAGGAAAGGAAAAGAAAGGAAAGGAAAGGAAAGGAAAGGAAAGGAAAGGAAAGGAAAGGAAAGGAAAGGAAAAGAAAAGAAAAGAAAAGAGAAGAAAAGAGAAGAAAGGAAAAGAAAGGAAAAGAAAGGAAAAGAAAAAGAATTACTCTTTTCAAGTTGATCTAATAGAAAGGGAGAGGAAGATATGATTCGCATGTGATTTCTTAAAGGTGAGTCATAAAAACAGCAGAATGCCCTTGCTTCTCTCTTGATTCATGAATTTAAATGACAGACTGGGATGGACATTCAATGGTAACTTCAGCATAAAATAATTAAAATGAAACAAAATATATCAAATTCTTTCACACTTAGTAAAATATGTCTCATGAAACTTTTTTATTCAGTTATGAGTGTGTGAGTGTGAGTGTGTGTGTGTGTACTCAATGTCTATAAATATATTTCTTACTAAGTTTTGTTTTCAGAAGTTTGAAAATAAAAGTCCCAGTCTGCCTTTGCTTTAAGCTTTGACATTGGAACAAACCTGTTTTTTCCCACTAAAGGCTATTCTTTAAATCAGATATTTTACACTGGGTAGCAGAGTGGTAAAATCAGAGATGAGGAATTGGGGACCACCCAACTTTATGGTCAACTTTGATCTGAGTTTAATTAGACCAAGAATATTTTTAATTCCCCAGATTCCCAAGAAGCTTATTGCAAATCATCAGCCAGTAATAGAGCAATCTCTTGCCTATTTTACTATTGCTCCCTAGACCTCTATTTGTTTTGGGTACTTCCCAAGCAGAAAAGTAGCTGAAAGAAGGCCAATATGTGGTGTTTCTGTATCTGCCTTTTGTGTGTTTTCATAATGTAATGACTGAATGGGTAAAACTGAGGTCATTAAGGAAGTAATCTTTTGTATTCTTTGATTAAGGGATTTCTTAGAACTTTTCCTCTATATCAGATCAGTTCATCCATCATATATACATTCGTTTCCCCCCAAAATTATTATTTAATATCCCCAGCATAGAAAATAAAAGCAAAAAGATAAAACAATTTACTGTCCCTATAGACAACAAAAAAGAATAACATTGTTGTTGTTTACTGGCTAGAACAATACATTATGCTTATCTTCACCATAACCCTGCAATAATGGGATTATTAATCTTATGTGAAAGATAAAGATATCCAGACTTAGAAAGTTTAAATAACTGGTACTGAGTCAAGAACTTTTAATGACATAGTAAAAGTATCTAAGGTAGATCAGTAAACCCCAAACCCATGATGGCACGTTGATGCTTGTATTTTTAAGCTAATTATTTATTTAAGATGGTTGTGTTTTTTATTTATATCTATGCTTCTTAATAAATAAAGGTGTTTGTGATGTCATATGAAATCACATTTTACCAGTTTTCAGTTACTTATAAAGAGGAAACAATGAAGTGAATTCTTTATGTTTATATTTAATGAGAAAAATAAGCAATTGAGTTACTTTAAGACTAAAATTGATGTAAAATACATATAATATTAGTTTTTTAATATGAATTTTAGTTTGTGATAGCCATATTTTTCTATTTATCATTACTAAAATGTGATCCTCTTCAACTTTGGCAATTCTACTGCATGACTTAGAATTTATATTTGGGGTAGTAGTGCTACAAGGCTATGCTGTCAATTAATACAGCCCTGAACATTAAGTATGTTTTTGAAACTGAAATTGAGATCAGAGAGACTTGTTTTTTATGTATCTATCATTTTTTCTAATTAAAGCAAGTGTTTTAGTGAATGATTATATGTAAATACATATTTTTTCTACATAAATGAAATACCAATTTAAAACAAGATTGTCAGCAAATGTAAAAATCTTAGGAATTTTAACTTGCTTCTCATTATCTAGCTTTAATTTCTTTACTTCCAGTATAACTTTTTATGTAACATAATCAGTTTTCAGGCACCCAAGCTTTTGATTTTAGATTTTTTTTGAAATTCTCATGCTCAGGAATTCTGAGAGTTTTAATCTCTAGACCTGATTCCCATCTGTAAGGGTATATTAAAACATAAGGCTCTCAGTTACTTACTAATCTCCTAATACTTCTCTGTAAATTTATTATTAACTCTCTTGTTTCCCCAGCTCAGCACTGGTGTAGTCATTGAAACATTTACTTATAACCATGATTCTTACAGTGTCTAAGAATAACATGAGAATCACAAATGTCTTGTAAACAGAGATTCTGCTACAGGGACTCTGATACCAGAATCATAAATATGCATTTCAAAAATCTTCCAAGTGCTTTGATACAGGCCTTGGGCTTCTCTTTGAGAAACATTACCTAATCCCTTGCTCCCAAACACTACAGTGTAGACCACTGCTGCCAGCCTTGGGAGCTAGCTCACAGTTCAGACCAGGTCTTGTCTCTTGTTTCTGGACCCAGCCTCCTCACAAATCCCATGATTCTTTATCTGATCTCTAAAAATGCCTCTTAACTAAGAATAAATGAATTAAGGTAAGTTGAAGTTTTCTTCACTGTGTTCTTTTTCCAAAATGCAGTAAAAACTAACAAACTAACTAATTAACTAACTAGATCATCATCCAAAATACAATTTTATCAGCCTCTCTTTTTACTCAACATTTATTGAAACAAAAAACAAGAAATTTATCTCTTCTT
Source organism: Hyaena hyaena (assembly GCF_003009895.1). NCBI lineage: Eukaryota > Metazoa > Chordata > Mammalia > Carnivora > Hyaenidae > Hyaena > Hyaena hyaena. The sequence continues at coordinate 888,070 of NW_024081059.1, read as the reverse complement.
CATTTCTCTATTTCCCAAACCTCTTTATTTATAATGCTTTAGGTAATGGAGAGATTCCCTAGACACTTTTTCAGCAGTACAAGTCGATTTTACACATATTGAAAACTGTTTATTTTCTTCCTTTTCTCTAAGTAAGCACTTGCAGTATCAACCTGACTGAAGTTGATAGCAATTACTTTTTTAAATGGATGAAAACTGTTTTTGGACAATTTCATATATTTTCTACACAACTTTAAGCAATTATGCAAAACTGTGCACTTTCTCAAACATACCTAATATTATACTCATATATGTTATATTCACCAAATATATAAATATGCATAGCACTATTGTAAATACACTGGTATTACTAGAAATCAATTTTAAGACTTAAAACAGGAAGAAAGTAACAGTGGAAAGGCACTAAGATTTTGGTCTGATACCTATATTTTCAGTTTCTTACAATTAAGCCAGCTTCATCATTTTGGATTCTGTTTCTTCATACTGAAATAGAGTGTAGTTGGAAGTGTAAAACCACTGCTAATGAAAAATATTACATTTTTGTTTCAGTGTTTTTTTCCCCTTAGACTCGACATTTGTTTTTTCTTGCTATCAAAGATAGCATAATTAAGATAAGTGAGAAAATTATCTCTCTATTACTCCATTCCACTTAGTGATGTGGGCTGAGGTAAAGATAAAAATTCCAAAGTTTTGCCAGATCTTATGTATGCTGAACAATTGGAACTAGAATAGATAAATATATCTGTTTGCTAGAGTACATTAATCATTAGCTACATGAAGAGAGTTTGTGAGCCAAGAATTAAACAGACATTTACATTTTCTTTATAAGAAAGGATATAAGAAATTGAGTTTCCAAAGGTATTACCTTAAGGAAGAGGATATAAGTGAAAGAGAAGAAGATGAAACAGAGAAAGTAAGAGCAAGCAACCAGAACAACATGGGATAAAGAGACATTCACAGTGAACAGAGCAGGAATGACCAAAGGACTTTCAAAAGCAAGGTTGCCTAATGTTCTATTTTAAGTTTCTGCTGTATAATATCTTTTATCTATTGTTTTCAAGGTTTCCATATGGCAGGTAAATACAGCAAGCCTGTATTTTCTTCTTCAAAATGATTGCAGAACACAAAGAAGTTCCAATATAGGCTATAAGCTATAATACAATGTACAGTTAGAAAGTATTTGTAATTTGAAGGGCCATAACTAGGAGACATACAAACTTTCTGAAAATTCTAGTTATTGAGGTAGAGAGGCTCTGGGGTTTCCCATATATGTTATGTGAATTTGAATAATTTTCATTCCAATAAAACTAAAAATATTAAGTGAGGAACTGGGGATCTCCGGGTAACTGTTGGTGTTATGGATTTAACAATACCCACTGCCTATTTTACAGGGCTTGCAGTGCAGCTTATACAACATATTGTTTATGAATCTATGTTGCACTCTATACGATTGAGATCATACACAAGCATATTTAGAAAGTCATTGAAAAAGCATAAAAGCAACATGATTTTAAAGACTGTGGAAAACAACCAGGCAAATACATTTTAATCACAAAACACATTCTAATCAATTAAATTTAAATTTTAGTGTCATATTTTCTTATTCTGTGATGTTAATAATTTTCTACATTAATTTAGAAAAAATGTCATGATTTAGGAAGATTAGAATTAAAATGCATAGAAGAATTTGCAAAGAACTAGCATGAGTTCAAGGGAGCTCTAATAACTTTTTTTTTTTTCCTTTAAATCCCCAAACAGCTTTAAATCAGCTAGAATCAGGGGCACCTGGGTGGCTCAGTGGATTAAACATCTGACTCTTGATTTCAGCTCAGGTCATGATTTCATGGTTCATGAGTTTGAGTCTCACATGGGACTCATGCTGAGTGTGAAACCTTCTTAGGATTCTCTCTTTCCCCCTCTGCTCCTCTTATCCACTCGCACTCTCCCTCTGTCTCAGAAAAAGAACAACAACAACAACAAAACTCTGTAAAATAACAGTGAGAGCAAAACTAAAATAAATTAATTTTCAGTGACTTAAAACAAGACATTGATCTGTTGCTGCTGCAATACTGATTGAATGTATGTCAGATTGGATGGACAGGTCATGTACCATGTTGTGAAGTACAACTCTCTTGACAGATCATTCATCTTTAAACATATACATTCATAGTTTTCAAATGGACCAAAATAGGTTGCATATTACTTTGTTAATCCAAACATTTTGATTAAGTGAACTTTTGATGATACCACAGTAAAATGACCTTCAAAAATTATAATAAACTTTTAAAAGAGGATGTTGAATATTTTAAAAGAGTTAAAGTCAAAGGAGAGAAATTTTTAAGTAAATACTTTGAGTTCTCAATACTTTATTTGAGAATAAAAGTAGAAGTGAGATTTAATAAAAGAAAAATATCTAAAAAGCATGATAAAGCAAGATGAAACTTATGTGTTTATTAGAGCTGCAAATAGTAATTTAAAAAAGTTAAAGAGATTCAAATTACTGTAAAGCTGATATAAATTAGTTCAAAATAGACTTGAACTAAAAATTAAAGTCATAGGGGCTCCTGGGTGGCTCAGTTGGTTAAGTGTCCGACTTCGGCTCAGGTCACGATCTCACAGCTCATGGGTTCAAGCCCCATTTCGGGTTCTGTGCTGGCAGCTCAGAGCCTGGAGCCTGCTTCGGATTCTGTGTCTCCCTCTTTCTCTGCCCTTCCCTCTCTCACGCTCTGTCTCAAAAATAAATAAAAACTAAAAAAAATGAAAATCATAGAAATATTTAGTAGAGAGAAAATTATAATGTAGTTTACATTTATACATTTGAACATTTTATGTTTCTTTTTGGCATGCTATGAATCTCATAATTTTAGTGGTTTATGCTTTCAAATTGTAATTAATTTCCCCATTATGTATACATACAGACAGATAGATTCGTATATAGAAATATACTTGTAACTCAAAAATGAAGATTTGTAACCTCCTCATCTTGTCACCTCTGACTGATGAGAAATAATAACTCTAATATGGATATGGCATCATTGTCAAGTTTGTCAAGAAAAAGCTTATTATGGTGCTAGAAGTGTTAGAAAAAATTGTTTTTCTACATTAAAGCATGTTTTACAGGTTTGACAATGATTTGAAGGAGAAATTACTCCTTATTAAAGATACATCCCACAAGTAAAGGACAAGGTTAAATACCAAACTCTTTTGCTGATCTCTCTAATAAAGACCCTTAAACTGTAATATTAAAGGAGATAGAGAAAAGAATCACAATACTTAAAGCAAGATGGGCTATGTGGGAGAAACCAACAAGAAGCTCCTCTCAATCAAGGGACTATGCTTCCTTAAAGATGCTTCTGAATCATCTGGAATCACACTTCTTTCGCTTCCCATTATAGTCTTTAGGAGGGGCAGGAAAGTGCAGTGACAATGTGGCTCTGGCTGCAGCTATCCTGGCTTTGAATCCTGATTCTAGCCATGGAGTAACCAAGACACTGAATTGTTATGTGCATGATATAGGGTCTAAAATTAGATACTGATTTAACTTTTAGTGTCCATGTATTCAGGACTAGATCATGAAATTACATATATGCATGTTTTATTCATTTTTATATCTTCTGCATTGAGCACAATAAATAAGCTATTTTCATTGATGGCCAAAAAGAAGAGAAAGAAGAGACAGAAAGAGGTAGAGGGTGGGAGAGAAGAGCCCAGCTAAGTCTATTTTGGTTGTAAAGATCTCCCCTCTGGCTGTTGAAGAGTTGGCATAAAAATTGGGTTAGGGTGGAGGTGCTGGTGGCTCAGTCAGTTAAGTCTCCAGAGTTAAGCCTCTGACTTCCTCTCAGGTCATGATCTCTCAGTTCATGAGTTTCAGCCCTGCATTGGACTCTGATGAGAGTTCAGAGTCTGGAGCCTGCTTCAGATTCCATGTCTCCCTCTCTCTATGCCTCTCACTCTCTGTGTCTCTCTCTGTCAAAAGTAAACATTAAAAAAAAAAAAAAAAACCTGTCATCAGAGAGCCTGATGTAGGGCTCAGCTCATGAACTGAAAAATTACGACCTGAGCTGAAGTCAGAGGCTTAACTGACTGAGCCACCCAGTGTCCCTGAATTTTTTTTTAATTGGGTTAGGGGATGATTCTGCATAGATTAGCATGAAAATAAACCTATGGACATTAAGACATTGAGAATCCATATCCTCAATTTAGGATTCACATATTGACCTCTAGAGCTAATTGACAGATACAAAGGGTCTTTAGCTAAGACTAAAATACACTTTGTCTTAGAGTTTTCAGTTAAAAAAATTATCCTTAAAGATAAAAATGACTTCGAACTTTTAGACTTCAAGAAAAGAAGATATCGAGAATTAAAACAAAAAGTTTCCATAGGAAAAAAACAGAAAAACAAAATTTCTCAAAAAGTAGTTCTTATAAAGAGAGCACATATGAACCAGTTTGGATTTTTTTTTCCATTCAAAAAATCTTTCAAGGATTTATTTAGAATTATTCAGAACAGAAGGACTCTAGTGCTGGAGGCCGGCTCTGGCAGGTCCAGGGGTCCCTGAAGGATGGACGGTGTTGGCGAGGGAGGGATGAGAGAGTCACGAGAACCTTTCTGGTCACCAGGCAGGCATCTCTGCTCTGACTGGGGCTCAACTTTATTTTATAATTAAGTGTTCGGGGGGGGATGGCACAGAAGTGGCATTTGCCTTAGACAATGATTTCTGCTGATGAATTTCTTTGATATGTAAGAATTTCCCAGAACATAGATTTGTAGAATACTCCTGCATAACCTTTATCAATACTGATTGAGGTAGGTGATGTAGATGCTTATCCTATGGGGAAGGAAGGTATCTTTAGCTAAAAACAATGTTTTTAGCATAAAAAGGGTGAAGTTAGTTCTTTGTGAGCAGGGGTCAATAGCTTGTTTCCTTAAGGAGAAGTATTAAGAAAAACAGGTCTTTCAGGTCTTTCAGGCAACACAATGTTTGCTCCCATAATCACAAAAGAAGAAGTTCCTCAATAGGTCCCTTCACAGGGTGCAATCAGCATATTCAAGGCCAGAAAAAGTCACTTCTAATACTGATCAACAAAGATACCTTGGGGGTTAGTGTTCCAAGCAGAAACAATTGGGTGGGGGTGGACATCTGTCACCATCTGATTAGTAAGAGTCTTTGCAACTTACCTTAACCTCATAGGGAGTTCTTTATCAACTTTTGAGCTCAGAAACGACTCCCAACACTCTAGAACTTTGAAAATGTGACAGAATTGACAATATGGGATGTAATTTCAAGATGGAAAATTCTTAAGTTCAGTCCAAAGGAACATATCTCCTATAAAAAGAAAAGGTGTGACTTATTCAAATTATATAGTGGTGTTTGAAAAATTTGAAGCAATTTGAAATTAACCTGGATGGCTATGGATCCTCTGAATATCAATGAAGACATGCTTATTTATTTTCTTTGTTTTTTTCTTCCTTCCTTCCTTTTTCATTCTTTCATTTAGTCATTCAACAGAAAACATGAATTAAGGGTACTATTCTAGGTCCAGGAGAGATAAAATTTAGGAAGTTAAAAACAGGTCTTCAAAGAACACAGTTTAGTAAAGTAGGAAAAATATTATGAAGAATTGTTCAAATATAAAACAATATTAATGTAGAAGATGGATGGAATAATTGATTCACCCAAGGATAAGAAAAGGAATTAGACAGTAAAGTCAATATAGGAGGATTTTTAAGAAACTTGAGCCAAAAGAAGAAATTCTGGGGTGCCTGGGTGGCTTGGATGGTTAAACACCTGAGTCATGATTTCAACTTCGTTCATGATCTTACAATTCATGTTCTTGAGCCCTGCACTGGGCTCCATGTTGACAGTGTGGAGCCTGATTGGAATTCTCTTTTTCTCTCTCCCTCTCTCTGCCTCTGCTCCCCTCTCTCTTCCTTTCACTCTCTCTCTCTCAAAACAAATAAACATAAAAAAAAAAAGGAATTTCACAGCTAGAAAAACAAATGAAATCTTTTTAGCCATAGAAAATAGTATATTCTTTATACTGAAAGAAACCACATAATAAATCATAATACTTACTGACTTTTAAAAGTCTTTAATACAAGTTAAATAAATCTGTTTTCTAAGGAGAGATAAACTTTATTCTGACTTTCTTCTGGAATTGAGTAGTAATTAATCACCTTGATGTTGACTGATTGTTTTATGGGTGCATCTATTTCAGTTTTTCTCCCAGTCTTAAGGAGTAGTGTTTATTCCTAGGTAGGAGAAATTAATTTTAACATATGTCCCTTCCTCAAAGTTTGTGGCCTTATGTGTCTTCAACTAACAGACCATACTGTAACAGCTCATTCACACTGATGTGGCATTAAAGTACAACAATGCCTTCTAGTTTCTGAAATCTCTAGTCAGTATTTTATCCCCTCCACTGTTCTGTTCTACTGAGCAACTTAAAGTTGTACCATGTACTTTTCAAATTTACAGCTCAGGAATAAAAAAAAAAAAAAGAGTGATATTTGTATATGTATTTCTGTGTCCCTTCTTTACAGTTCATTTCTCTATTGGTTGTGTTCCTGAAATCACAGTCTGATGGAATTAAATTGCAATGTCTCTCAGAAACAGTAAAACTTTTGGATTTTACTTGCACTCCACTGTCCCACACCATGATTTGGAAATACCATTAAGGTGAGAATGAACATTAATATATCATGTTTCCTTTTTTCAAATACTATAGCCCCTCAAGTCCTATGTGCATTGATTGTTCACCAATGCCTTCCAAATGTGGTTGTACGTAAATTAATTCAGGTTATTCAGTTGTCTTTCTGCAAAAGACAATCTATTAGCATGTTGGTGGGCGGTGGAAGAGAATGGCATGTTCTTTGATCTGCTCAAAGCTTAAGCTCTTACGTGGGCATTGTGAACCTGGATTAGAAGGTGTGGACTTCAAAAATATTTCTCACCCTCCTTCAATCACAATACTGGGCCTAGTGTGTATCCTAGTCTTTTGTCCATCAGTGATGATTGTTTTTATTTTCTAAATCCTTCTTCCAGCTGCACTGGGTTTCCACCAATGTCCTCAGACTGGTATTGGAGTCCATCCCCTGAAGATGAAGGCAGCTGTTAATTAAGAGAGACAGGTCTAAGTAGATGTTAGGTTTTGGGTTCCGTTCCCCACCCTAGCTGCAACGGGATTTTGTTTTGTGTTAGTGACGATATAAATAAGCCAGGGCAGATTTCAGCAATGGCTACTGTTCCCCCCTCAGTCAGTAAATCAGGAGATCTCTCTATAGACTGCCCCTGATCCACTCTGTAATATTCCAGTGGGCTTCCTGGAGAAAACATTTGCAAAAGACTGAGAACCCCTGTGTCTATCACTTCCAGAGTCATACTCTCATACTAGCTCACACTTGGTCTTTTGAAACTCATTAACTTTTTCTAGTTTAATCATCCTATTGCCTTGTTTGGCTTCAGATAGTATCTGCCTCAGGGAATCAAATATTCTGGTCTTTTTCCTCCCTAAAGTTACCTTTTTCTTCTCAATTTTTTGGTATAAGTTTGCCTTGCAACTTTAGTTGTCTAATGAATTCAAGAAAGTTGTTAATTCACAGTTAATCTGGTTGTGAGACTTTCCATCTCTATCCTTTGAGCTGTTAACCAGAACCCAGAATATATTGTTCTTTAAGCCCCTCCTAACGTGAGATGAAACATACTTTACATATACAGTGATGAAAATATATTAAAAAATGGGAAATAAGATTTAAAAATACTTTTTTATTAGGAAAATTATAAATTATATTTACTTTCACACTGGTGATATTCAAAATTACCTTTAAATTTTAATCTATTTTTCTTCTTTAACATACTGTCCTAAATAAACAATGTTGATTTTGAGTGAACTCAGACTTACCTACTGGAACACTCTACCCACCCTCCTTGGTCCAGGTTATGTGGACAATTGGATTACAATCTGAAGTATAACTCTATGTATGCCTTGGTTAAAAAGACATAAGATATTAAGGATTGAAATGATCTTAGAGATAAGATCAAGAGCTTTTAATCAAGACATATGTTAGTTGTAAAATCATGTTTCTGGATATTTCTGAAATATTCTGAGGAATGAGTTAATACATTTTATTAAATATACAAAGATATTATTGCCTTATGATTATTAAATTCCATTGATGATGCTCTATATCATAAAGATTATATCATATTATCTATCTATCTATCTCTCTATCTACCTTCTGTCTCTATTATATACACCTAGAGAAATTATCCTGCTGCTCAGTTTTATTCCTGTAACTAACTTTTAGAACTTGGGCTCTAAATATCCTTTCAAAAAATCAAGAGAAAAGAAAAATATGAAAACCGGGTTTTCTATGCCTGAATTGTGTGTTAATTGATTTTGCACTATTGATTGGTTTTCTAAGACATTAAATCATCACCACTAATAATTCTGGTAAATTTATTCATTACATAAGTGAAATACTTTCCTATAAGTCAAACTTCTGTAATTGAGAGTATCTAATACTTATTCACCTTTCTATTTTATTAATGTAATAAATAGCTATATTATGATGAAGCTTTCTAAAGATACTCAAGTGGCTACTTTGAAAGGATTTTTATTCATAAAAGAAAAAAACATTTAATAATATTCAAAATTAATAAATACCTGAAGATTTGCTAGAAATTTTTGTTGGCCAGATGATTTTTATAAGAACAAAATATATGAGACAAGCACCTGAATCATAGTAAAATATATTTTAAAAGGCAAATAGGAATAAAAGCTAAAATAAAGCTATCAACTTAAAACATCAAATTTACTGAGTATATACTGAATCAAAGAGCTTAATTATGACTAACTTGTATAACTGAAAGAAATATACCAACATAAATGTAACTATAAGTGAAGCTCACTTAGACCTGGGAAAACAAAATAAATGAGTTTATTTTGAAAATCCCTCATCCTAGTTTGTTCATTCCTGCCCATTACATTGCCCTATCATATTGAGTAATGTAATTATTCTATCTCCAGTACCAAGCTCAGTGCACAGCATAAAATTGGTGCTTAATCTATGTGGGTAAATAATTGGATAAATGGCATCATACTGTTATGGTCTTATGATCCTTTGTACTATAGTGTACTATTTGGATAAGTGTGACTATATTATGTTTACTTATATACTTGTGACCTGGCAGGATTCTTTTTGCCAGTAAAAGTTAAATTTCTTCTATATAATTTCCCTTTTATTTTAGGAAATAGGACATATTAATATATCAATAATTATTTAATTTTAATATCTAATTTTTGTATTCCCAAAGAAATTGTCACAAAGTGGGAAATGGGATGAACATAAATACAGGTTGATTTTCTGGTTTTACAGGCTATAATATATGAACTTTGGTTTCATTCTAATCCATTTTGTTGTCAAAGTTGAGATTGGTTGGTTCTCTGATTATTTTTATAAAAATAGGTACATTCTTCTTTCAGAATTGTTTACTTTAAGTGTTTAAACTTAAAATATTTCTAAAGTTCCTTTTAAAATAAAAATGGAGTTTTCAAGATATTACATATTCTACGATTAAAATTTATTTATAAACTTACAATTGATGCTTGATTTAGATATCTGTTGTGTTTTCTCTAAAGTAATCAAATATTTTGAGAGTTTCTTCAATTCTTAGAGTCTAACTGATGCTATTTTGTAACTGATTTTTTTCCCAATGAATGATTTCAAGTAATTAAGCATTTAAGGATTAGGTTGCAGCTTTCAATTTGCTCTTTATTTCTTTTAAATAAAAGATGATAGTATATTCACTTAAGCACTCTAGAAAAAAAATATATGCTGACCAAGGAAAAAAAAACCCTTCAGAAAAATGAATTTAAATAGATTTAAATGATTTTAAGTGTTCATAGCTATTCAACTTGTCAAACTGTACAAGTTCTGAGCAGAATTTTTATTCTACAATTGAACCATCTTGTAACAAAGAAAATCATTATCTTAGTTATGATTGCACTCATGGAGAAAACTAGGCAAATAAATATAAGTGAGAAATGATCTTCAGATAAATTATAATCCTCTTGATGGTGTTTTCTTATTTTTCTTAAATCTCAGAGTGGTGGCATAGAACAGGATATTAATAAGCCATTGTGTGGCAATTAAAGGTGATTATAACTACTCATGCTAATATACATTAAAGGTGAAATAAATCAAACAGTCAGGATAAAGGTTAAATGTCTTTTGAAACACAAAATATATTTATTTGCACAGCTCTGTAAATGTTTTCTCATTTCTCCTCTGACAAAACAAAAAAAACTCTTAAAATACATTCTTCAAAACGTGACATTCAAGGCATTCTTTTCAGGTTACCTGAACCCAACTGTATAAACTCAGTTTGGAAGGAAACTGGTACATATTTGTTAAAGGAAATCACTACACACATATATATGCAGATATATATTAGATACATAAATGTATCTAATTCACACTATAAACTTCTAAATTAGATATATTCATATATTTCCATTTTTCATATAAAGAAACTGGGACACCAGAGGGTAATTTAACGTAGGTCACACAACTAAAAAAAATTTTTAAAAAAGGTTTGAGTCCATCTAGTCTGGTCTGATGGACTGATATCTAGTCTGATATGAGAATATCAATCTTTAAGTTACTTTTTAAAAAATGTTTATTTATTTGTTTATTTTGAAAGAGAGAGTGTGCACGCATATGAGTGGGGGATGGACTGAGAATGAAGGGAGAGAGAATTCCAAGCAGGTTCTGTGCTGTCAGAACCTGCTTGGGCAGAGCCCCAACACAAGTCTCAATCTCAGAAACCATAAGATCATGACCTGAGACAAAATTGAGTCAGTTGCTCAACCAACTGAGCCATCCAGGTGTCCCTCAAGCTCTAAGATACTTTCAGCGCTACCTTGGAGACCAAAGGAATCTCCATGGGATATGTGTTGTGCTCCTTACCTTCCACCATAACTCCTTAACATCATATAGGAGACATGATATGAACTAGATGCGAACTAGAATTTTACTAATTAAATTAATCGCTGTTCATTAAATCAAAAATTTTATATGACTAATAAATTCATTCAATGAATGAAAATGCTGGTAAACTGGTTTCTGTGGCAATTAGAATACTTTCACTCTATTTTTTTTTTCAATTAATTTCTTAGTTGCATGGTGGACGAAACCTTTAATTCCTTCTTTAAGGGAAAATGAAGAAGCATTCCCAAGTAAAACAGTAAAATTTAAATTAAAATAGTTGGCAGTAGTAGTAAAAACAACAATGAAAATAGTTTGGTAACACTATAGCTGATAAGATCTTAATAAGTATAGCAGATGATGGTAGCACCTAATAAATCTCTTAGTTTTATCACTTTAATTCACATAGCCCAAATTTCTTTCACTAAGGCATGTATTTCTTTGCCTCTAGTCTTTTTCTAGCCACTGAAACATTCTTTTCTTTCTATGCTCCAGGCCAGAGAGTTGGGGAATCAATGCTACCTGAGAGCAGGCCTCATCCAACTGATGAAAACTGGTATACAAACTCCAAGTCTGTCTGTTTGCAGGCAGTGCTGATGTGAAGAGTATGTCCTACACAAGTATTCCTATCGCCTATAGTAATATTTAGTTCAATAATGAACTCAACACTGCTCCCTTTTATTTCACTTGCCTAACTTCCTCACTCCCTCACTCTCACTCCCAAGTTAATTGCTTGCACTTGAATCCTTGTCTCAGAAACAGCCCCTGAAGAAATCTCTATTATCAAGTTTAGGATAGTCTGAGAAACAACACAAGCATTCAGTTTAGATTTGGATTATGAGATTTACATGGAATAGTCTGTTTCATCAGTTTTTAATAGCCTGGGCAGATCTGTAACTGTATAAGGATGAAGTATATTTAATATACTAAATGCCTCAGTTCAAAGCTTTAACCTGACATTGCAAGAATGATAATTTTCATAAAACATTAAATTAAATTATTTTCATTTATTTCATTTAAGGAAAAATTTTAGAAGTACTTATTGTATCTCATTAAAAACTTGCTAACTTGTTTATCTTACTGTTTCAAAGCTTTTGGTGAGGAAACTCAGTAATGTGTGGGTGTGTATGTGTTCAGTGGTATTTCATTCACTTCTATGGTTTGTTGTTTTTGATTTATAGAATTTTTAAATTTATTTACAAAAAAATGGCAAAAATATGCTGCATTGGCAATCAGAGAAAGCTGAGGTAACCAATATTCTCACTCTTAATCATCACAATACAACTGGACAAACCAGTAATTATGATTACCTAGAAAACTTAAAAAAAAAATAGGACTCAATGACTACTTCAATATAGTTACATGATTGCTCAGGCAGTCAAAACTTGTCCATGATAATGGCATTAAGTGATATACGTTCAAATTCCTTAGAATGCACTCATTTCAGTGACATGATAAAAAATATGCTAGCATTCTGAAGAAATATATAATTCATATTTACACATATATGCATTACACGTTGGTATGTGTATTTTTTCTTTTTTTTAACAGGAATTTTTGTTAGAGTTTATTTTTAAAATAAATTTTGGGTTTATTACTTAAAAATTGCCCAGAAAACACAGAGAGTTCCCATATATACCCCTTCCTTTTACTCCCATACAAGTTTTCCTATTATTAACATCTTGTAATAATGTAGTATATTTGTCACGATTGATGAATCAATACATTATTACTAATTGAAATGCATAGTTTACATTAGGATGAATTGTTGCTATTACACAGTTCTTGGGGTTTTGACAAATATATAATGTTATGGGGCTGCCTGGGTAGCTCGGTCAGTTAAGTATCTGACTTCAGCTCAGGTCATGATCTTGAGGTTTGTGAGTTTGAGCCCCGTTTTGGGCTCTGTGCTGACAGCTCAGAGCTTGGAGCCTGCTTCGGATTCTGTGTCTCCCTCTCTCCCTCTGCCCCTCCCTTTCTTGCACTCTGCACTCTGCATTTTCTAGGTAATGAATATAATTGAAAATATAAAATATTTACCTTTTTGTATCTGGCTTGTACCGTTTAGCATTAAGTTTTCAAGTTTAATTAATGTTGTAGCATGCATCAGAATTTCACTTCTCTTTATGTTCAATTAATATTCCATTATATGTATAAAATACAATAAACGTGTGGAAAGTTCAAGGTGATTTGTCCAATTTATTGCTTTCTCATTGGGTATTGTTATGATAGAAATGGAGATACCATATAAACACTGAGAACATGGAGAAAAACAAAACAATATCTATATTACAAAGCATAAAAACACAATCTAAAATCAATGGATTTTTATAAACATTAATTTTATTCTTATTATAAAATTTCTTAGAATTCTTGCAATTGTAGCATTCATATTTTTTCCTGTTGGACAATCATGACTTTCACATTAAAAATTAAAATTAATAAATAATAGTACAAATGACCAGTTGAAATCTTAATCATAAAATAGCATTTTTTAATTCACCCTGGCTAGTTCTTAGGTCTTTGATCTCTGCAGCAAGGGTTACTCTGGTGTCTTCTATGCTTATTCCAAGCCCAGCTATTAGTCCTATGACTATTACTCTAAATTCTTGTTTAAATATATTGTTTATATCTGTTTTGAGCAATTCTCTGGCTGTGATTTCTTCTCGACCTTCCTTTTGTGGAGAATTCCTCTATCTTTTCATTTTGGCTAAGTTTCTGTCTTTTGCATGTCTTATGAGCTTGTTATGTGTCTTGCTATATTAAAACTACTGCTATATTAAAAAGCGGTTGTACACTGTCTAGTGTCTGGCACTCCAGGAAGTGTTTCTGGAGAATGTTGCATGCACTATGCTGTTGTTTTTTGGCTGCTCTATCTCACTGGTCAGTCCTTTGCAGAGCTCCTCCTTGCTTGCAGTGGTGGAGTGCCTGGACTTTTAACTAGGCGTTTTTTGATTTGTTTGTGGCAGTAACCCTGGGGAGGGGAGGAGGGGGGAAGACTGGTCCCATAAAAAGAAAAAAAAGGAAAAGGAAAAAAAAAACCAAACAGAGAATAAAAAAAAATCAGAAACTATAAGCCTAATCCCAATAGAAAAAAGAAAAAGAAAAAGAAAAAAAAAAAGGAGGAAGAGGGAGGAAAGAAAAAGAAAAAAAAGAATTAAAAAAAACCCAAAAAACATTTGTCTGTTGGTGCCTGGAGCTGGTGGCTGTGCTGGTCTGGAGGAAAAGTTGGTTGCATTGGGTCAGTCACTCTTGTCCCAGTAAATAAGCAGTTGCCAGACACAGAGGGGCAGGGTTTGGTGTAAGCTTGCCCCCACTCCACTGAGGGGCTGCTGTGCTGCTTCCTTAAGTCTCACCATGTTGGTGTTGAGGGGAAGAATGGCATCACCCCACTCTCTCTTGCCCAGATCATGAATCTCGACCCACACTGTTTAGGCAGCCCTCACAGAATTGCAAGGGCTATCAGCTTTCCCTGTTCCACAGTTCTCCTGTGCCTTATTCTTGGTGCTGGGCTGGGATTCAAAACCCCATTTCTTAAGGGACCTAGCACTGCATGGATTCACTCCCCCACTCCAAAGCAGAGCCTCTCCACCCTGCTGATGAAAGGCCTGTGACTGGCCCCTGGCAGGGTCTTTTGTCCTGTGGAAGGCAATAAGCATTCTTCCCAAAGTACTCTATGAAGGGGACCATCCTTTCCCAGTGTGTCCTGGAAATTGCTACACCATGCCATGTACTCCTGGGCCAACTCCCTTGTCCTTGGAGGGTTTTCCTGCTATGGAGAAAGTTGAGGACTTCAAAAGGCTTGGAGCTTCAGCTCCAAAGAGCTGGTCCAGAGAGGTTTGCCTCTTGTGCTAACTCAATGCCATACTTTCACAACCCCTCCCTCTTTCTCTCCCTTTGTCTCTCCACAGAAAGTGTTCTCTCCCGTGTCTAGCTCCACTGTTTTATCTCCTTTAACACACATATGTACACCTGGATCTTGCCAAGTTGTCTCCTTCCAGCTGTGGAGAACCTTGTGCCACTCTGCAGATCTATTTCCTGGGTGTTCAAAGTGATCTGACCTCAATACTGCTGTGCTAGAGGGATGAGGAAAATCCAGGTCCCTAGCTTCTCCACCATTTTAACTCCCTTCCACATCTGCACTCAAGTTCTTATATTCTCTTTTCTTCTCATTTTTCTGGCAAAATCCCAGTCTTAATTAAAAAGTCCTTTCTGCCTACTCCATGCCTTTACTTGTGCAACTGAATGTGGCTACGAAAAAAATCCACAAACTATAAGACAAAGAAATGTATTTTCTAGAACTGCACTAACCAATATGATAGTCACAAGCCACATGTGGGAACTGATCACTAGAAATGTGCTTGGATGGCTATATTTAAAATTTTTAATTAAAATAAGGAACTATATTTAAAATTTTTATTTAGTTTTAATTGTTTTGAATTTGAATTTTAAAGCTATCTCAATTCAGTTACTTGAAAATTTTTAAGTATGCTGTAAACAACTCAAATATATAAGTCTACTTTTTCAACCATAAACTTTATTACATATAAATAGTATTTTTCTCATTAAAATTTAGCATTTGAATTGAGGTGTGTTGTAAATGTAAAATACACCCCAGATTTGGAATACAGTACAAAAAGCAAGGCATGTAGAATATCCTGCTATTTTTTCTATATTAATTGTATGTAGAAATGATAACATTTTAAACAAATCAGGATCAATGAAATATATCATAAAACTAATCATACTATTTGTTTTTACTTATTTTTAAAAAATGTTATTTCCAGAAAAGTTTAAATTTCCTATATGGTTTATATTGAATTTCTATTGGACAGCACTGCTTTGGGTCCTCTAACTATGCTCTCAGTGCACAGAAAGTACTGGTGAGAACTGTGAAGGATGTATGCACAGGGTGCTAAGGGCATGCACTAAGGGAAATTAAATCAGAGTAATGGCAAGGAAATCTTTACAATTTAAAGTGACCAGAGAACACAACTAAACATAAAAAGATATGTTATGTGGTCCTCATTCATTCAGCAACTATTTTAAGTTTGTATTATGTAAGTTATTAGATATATATATAATTATATATTTGGCAAGGTGTGCTTTTAAAACACATTTAGTACTTGCCTCCTCCTCTTCCACTGGTGAAACACAGGCCCAAGCCACCATCACCTTTTCTCTATTGGTTTACGGCAATTATGTTTTACCTTATCTCTATGCTGTGTCTCTACAATGTTTCTTCCACCACCACCACCACCACCACCACCACATATGTGCAGGTGTGTGTGCACATATGTAGATACACACACACACACACACACACACACACACACAAATTCATTGAACAATGAATCTGGAATGAGATTTTTTAAAATATAACACAAATAATCTCACCAATACATCTCAAAACCCTCTAGTGGCTTCCTATGTTCTTCAGAATAAAATAAAATTCCTTATGATAGCCAAAAGATCATCCAAGATCTGAGCATCTGGCTACTTTAGTATAGGAAGTGAGATGCTAACCAGACTCAGAACCTTCACTCACAACCAGAAGCCAACATCTTTCTTCTTCCCTCTCTCTGGATCAGTCTTTCCACAGACATGTTTTTCTCAATCTTCTCATCTTTTTGGTCTCTGCCAAAAGTACACCTTATTAAATGAGACTTTCTTGAACACTATTTAAGATAACAGCTCATCCTCACCCCATTAATTTGAACCCCTACTATATTTGATCAAAATCTCAAATACTCCATATTTTATTGCAGGTAACCCCACCGCCACCTGGCTTTTATGTATGCAAGGTCTTTGAGGGTAATGACTTTTGCCTTTTATTTTCACTGTTGTATCATCACTAACTAAAGAAGGGCCTATTATATAGTGGACACGCATTAAATGTTTTGAAATAATTATTTTCAAAATGGGAGAAAAGTCGGGTATCATGGTGAAAATGCTGAAGATATAGCAGTCAGTAAGCCAACTGGTGTCATCAGCATTAAATCAAGATGGCAAGACTACAAATATAATTATAATATTTCTATTGTTTAACATACGTGCATATTTATATTCATTTTCTTTATTACAAATTTCTAAAAGCTAATAAAAATTTTATTTTGATGCTATATTTAAAAATTAAACGTCACAGGGGTGCCTGGGTGGCTCAGTCGGTTAAGCGTCTGACTTCGGCTCAGGTCATGATCTCACGGTTCGTGAGTTCGAGCCCCAAGTTGGGCTCTGTGCTGACAGTTAGCTCACAGCCTGGAGCCTGCTTCAGATTCTGTGTCTCTCTCTCTCTCTCTGACCATTCTCTACTCACACTGCCTCTCTCTCTCTCTCAGAAATAAATATAACATTAAAAAAATTAAAAATTAAAAGTCACAAGGTGAATGTAAATAACTGAACTTTAATTTTGAAATGCAAACTGATCAAAGTGACTAAAAGGTAAAAATGTTTCTGGAACTCAGTTTAGTACCTCAAGCACCAATGTTCACATATATAATATTCATATATGAACAGAAATGTTACCTAAATTTAAAGAGATTTGGAATATTTTAAGTCTTGTATGATAACAAAGGTTTTACAAATTCTACAGTTAATTCCATGAACAGAAGGCATAATCCTTTTAAGAAACAGAAGACAAGCTGAAGTTTATGCCCAGCTTGAATAAAGAGAAAAGGGAATAGGATAAGGGAGCTATGAGGAGATAATGACTGGAAAGTAAACCCAGAAAAAAAGAAGTCCAGTAATGTCAAAATAATATAAAGTGGTCATAGAATGATTTAAGTTTAACACTTTATTAAAGTTTTTAAAACTTTAATATGTTATGTATATATATGTGTGTATACATATTCACACACACTTAAAATAAGTATACAGTTTAATGAATACTTACATGCTGAACATATTCATAAAACCACCACTCAAACAAAGAGCTGTATTAGCATTCCAGAACTTTCTTTTTGTGTTCCATTCTTTTTTTTTTTAAGTTTTATTTATTTATTCTGAAAGAGACAGAGACAGTGCAAGTGGAGAAGGGGCAGAGACAGAGAGAGAGAGAGAGAGAGAGAGAGAGAGAATCCCAAGCAGGCTCCACCCTGCCAGTGCAGGGCCAGATGTGGGACTTGAATCCATGAAACCATGAGATCATGACCTGGACCATAACCAAGAGTCAGATTCTCAACCTACTGAGCCTCTCTAGGTACCCCTCTTTGTGTTCTAACCATTTTCTCCACCTAGAAGAGTAAACATTATCTTGACTTTTGCTTATTTTTATATTTCATAAAAATTGGATTAGGACATATGATTTTGAGTCTTGGTTCTTTTATTCAATAATTTATTTTTGAGATTTTAATACAATGTTGCTGCTTAGTATTGCATCCTTTTAATATAACAATTTATTTATCCATTCAACCACTGATAACTATTTGGATAGTTTTCAGCTTTGAGCTATTGAAAATAGGGGTGTTATAAATATTCTAGTACATATGTATGTGTGTTCATGTATATAGTTTGCATGTGTGTGTGTGTCTGTGTATGTGCGTACAGTTGATCTTCAAACAACACAGACCTGAACTGTGCAGGTCCACTTACTCATGGGATTTTTTTCGGATAACTACTTTACGATAGTGTAAATCTATTTTCTCTTCCGTATTATTTTTTTTTCTCTAGATTAATTTATTGTAAAAGAGTAGGCTATTAGTGGTTAAGTTTAAGGAGAGTCAAAAGTTTACATGCAATTTTCTTTCCTTTTTAAAAATATTTAATGTTTATTATTATTTTTTTGAGACAGAGGGAGAGCATGAATGGGGAGAGGACAGAGAGAGAGAGGGAGACACAGAATATGAAGCAGGCTCCAGTCTCGAAGCTGTCAGCACAGAGCCTGAAGCAAGGCTAGCCTGAAGCAGACTGCAAGATCATGAACTGAGCTAAAGTCGGATGTTCAGCTGACTGAGCCACCCAGGTGCCCCATAAGTGACATGCAATTTTTGACTGCACTGGACTCAAAGCCACTAACCCACCTATTATTCGACTGTTTAGTGTCCATATATTGACATATATATGTATATATAATATGTATATGTATACTCACATATATACATTTCTACTAAGCATATTATATATATTCTACTAAATATACCACGGTTGTATATTTGGTAAGACAAATATCATATATCCTCTTGATAGCACTTTGTAGCACAATAGAATCTAAACAAGATTTAGAACAGTGTCTGACAAATGTTTAATACATGTTAATTAGTTAGTAGTACTTGTATATCAAATTACTAGAATAACTGTCATTTAGTAAATATTTGAACTCTAGACATGAAAAGGCCTGCATCAGTTCCTCATCAGGCCACAGGCCTCCTCCTGTGTCATTTCCAAGCTGAGTGTTGTTTAAGCACATTGCTTAAAAATTTGAAGTCTCATTTTCCTCATTATAAAATGTAGAAAACATAGGCTGTTGTGAATGCTTAAGAAGAAAGTAAATACAGACTTAGCACAGCACCAGGTATGTAATGGATGTTTAATAAAAGTTTGTAGTTATTAGCATATGACATAATTAACAGAGCTGCTAATACTATTGTCTTTTACTAACACCATGTCTTTGTAATACACCATATGAATTTAAACAAAGGCCATGCTTAATATCTTAGCTACTTCCCTGGATACAGAGATGTGTTGCCCAAGTAACCAACTATCTCCTAGCAACTTCATGTTCCAATTCCCTTTTAACTTGGAAGTTTTTCAGATGCAGTACTGGATCTTTCTGAACTTCTGGATCAGCTCATAATATCCAGGTAACAGAGAGTTAATATAAAATAACTAGATTAAACAATAATCTCATCTCTTTGACTTTAAAAAAGCATGAAAGACAAGGTTGCTATTCATGCTAAAATTAATACTGAGTGTGTCTGAAAGTAGAGACTCAAAACACTCAGCAGTACTGAGAAGTACATCCCAGGGCTTATTCGCTAATTAAAATTCTGCCTAAACTTATATTTCAAATACTATATTTAAACTAAATTTATTTGAAATGAAGAGACATAATTCTTTGTTTAACTAAAGCTCACTGTTGCATTTTCTCAAGGAAAAATCTATAATGTGATGTTCTTTAAAATAAATCCCTAGGTTTTATTAAGGTAGTAAAAATACCAATATATGTGACAGTGAATTTTCTAAGACAAAGGGATTTTTTTTCTTTTATACACTAATAAAAAATGAGGTCTACATATTTCTGTGAGGAATTTTGTGTGTGGGGGGAAAAAAGGCACAACTTTTAGAATATATCTTATTTATATAGCTGCCAAATCTTTCCACCTGCTTTCTCTCTGAAAGAAATGCAGCTATGCCTGGATAAGGTTGATTTTTAATTAAAATTCTGTGTCTTTCAGCAAGTGAAAAACGAGCTAATAGCAATACCTTCATATGACGATATTTAATTCTAAAATCTACTACTGATGATGAGTTTGTGTTAATCATGTCCACAGATGTTAAGAAACAGATATTACAATATATGTAGGTGCAGATATTCTATACTAATAATGAGTTTCAAAAGTACATAGGACATTTTAAAATGTCATATTTAAACTAGAAGTTCAAGCATGGATTTCCAAATCCCTGTCTATTAGCAATTAAATTGATTTTAGCAATTAATTGATTTAACCTTATTTGTTTATTTATTTATTTTCAAAGTTTATTTCTTTTGAGAAAGAGAGAGAATGATAGCATGTGTGGGGAAGGGACAGAGGCAGAGGGAGAGAAAAAGAGAATCCCTAGTAGGTTCTGTTTCATCAGCGTGGAACCCCACGTGGCTGTAACTCATGCACCGTGAGATCATGACCCAAGTTGAAGTCAGGAGCTTAAACAATTGAGACACCCTGGTGTCCCTAACTCTATTTAAAGACTTAATTATATAGGACGAAGGGATACTTTCATGTTTTAGGAGACATACAGGATGTGTCATGATCTTTTTCTAATTAATCTCTTGAGAATGGATCTATTTTTAAGTACAGTGCCTGTATATGAATCATAGTTTTCTAATGTTAATGAAAAAATCTATAGGGCATATTTTCTTCTTATAATACTAATACCCAATGACAACTGTATGTCGTTGTTTAATAATAAAATCTTAAATGTTTTTAAAAATTCAGTTCCTTACTGCAAAAAACACAAAATAAAGTGTTTCCTATTTCATTAGAATGATAATAAGGCTTACTACCAATTTAATAAATAGATTTAGAATCTGAATGAATATAACTTGCAAGATCTGTGCATATAAGTGAGATTCTCTATACTACATGTTTCATTCCTCATGGTCTTGGACCCTACTCACTCCTTACACTAGATTTAAGAAGTAATCATACCTAAGGCTAAAATTTTCTATTTCTATGGCTTCTCTCTTAGAAAAAACTACTTTGCCACCTTTCTGTCCTAATTGATCCCATTTAACTTCAGTAAAGCACACTCAAGAATATCCCTTCCTTTCTCTCTCTTTCTCTTATCTCCTTCCTTCCTCACCTTTCTTCATTTCTATGATTTATATAGAATTTATGGATATCTTGCAGGATGTGTCAAAAGTAGGTCTAATTCCTTTTATGGTAGCTGTGAAGGGAAGCACTCCCAAACATATTCTATTGGGTAGTTTATGTAAGCTAAGTCAGAAGTACACACATTGAACAAAGCTCTGGATAATTTATACACTAGTGAGTTAGGTAGTTGCTTTGGTGACAACTTTTGAGGTAGGATGCAGTTATTGGTAGTTTTAGCCTTTCATTCTTGGGGCAGTGCCTTATGTGATTCAGCAGTATTATTATTAAGAAAGGAAATACCATTTCAAAGCCCCTCAAAATAATTTATGTTTCTTATTCTCCTTTGTGGTTATGGGCAAATCTCTCCTTCTGGACTCCTTCTTGGACTATAAAGTTATCTCTTTATCCTCCTAAATGATACTAATCTCAGTACTCATGTTTCAGAAGTTATTTCCAGGAGCTCAGATTTTATTTAATCCTTTAAGGATTTCTCCCATGTGATTCCAATGGGATCATACAAAACCAAGGGGTTAGATGTATTGATTCCAGATGACTTTCTGGCATCTTTCTTTAAAGGATAATTAAAAATCCAACCTGGAATCTCAGTGAACACACATTCACCATCTTCTTCATTAGTCAACTACTCTTTTAATATAAAAATCTGGTATATGGTTTTTGATTAAACATGACACTAATAATTTATGTATTGTCACAACAAACGTTTATGAAATACATTGGGCTATTTATTAATCAAAAGTCTCAGTATCCTCTCCATGGTTTAGCATTAATAATACAGTATGTTCTGTATTATTTTCTTGTTTTTCTTATTATTTTCATTGCTTTTCTGCATACCGTTGAGATAAAGGAGATGGGTTACAGTTGCATATGCTTAGCATATATATGTTTGCATTACAATAAAGCATAGCAAAAAGAAAAAGAATAATAACTAGAGGTTTGCATGTTGATACTTCAAGTGGAAAAGATGAGACATGATATCTAATCTGGAACAGTGTAATTTGAAAAACAATCTTGATATTTTAATGATTTGTACTTTGAAAAAATATATGGTGTTTTATAACACAAAATATTGAAAGTAAAACACCATATAATTATCTCGACCAGAGAGTACAAACAGAATATAATGACTTGTGATGCTTTAGGCGGAAGGAATGATTTTTCTATGCCTGCAAATATGAAAGCATGTTCTTATTAGTTTGAAGTTTTCTTTTGGTCTTTTTCAACCTCTTCCCCAACTTGCTATCCAAACATCAGTAGGATATTTCCAGCTCAAGGTTTTCATTTTTTTCTTCCCTTCCTTCCTCCTCTCTCTCTCTCTCTCTCTCTCTCTTTCTCTCTCTCTTATTTCCCCACTGACTCTCAGTGAGTCATCAGGAAGCCCCTCCATCCAAACAGACAGCATTGAAAAGAAGAGCCACAAGAAGAAACTGGAGTTATCTTTTCTCATCCAAACTGAGTTGTCACATACAAAGAAGAATTAAGACAAAAGTATATTTAGAATTATAATTAGGAAAACATGTGTCTCATTCAATGCTTAGTGACAAAAAAGATTATTTCAGAGGGAGATTACCTGAGGTTTTTATGGCCTGATAATGTATGTACTAATTAATTCCTCTTTGAAAATGTATTGCTTCATGTGGGCATCACCTTAATTTGTCAAAGCCATACATAATCTGCTTCCATACTTTGAAGATTTCCTGGGATGCCTGGGTGATGCATCAGCTAAGTGTCCAATTCTTGATTTTTGCTCAGGTCTTGATTTTGCACTTCGTGAAATTGAGTCCCTCATGGGGGTCTGTGCTGACAAGCAGGTGGTCTGCTTGAGATTCTCTCTCCCTCTCTCTTTGCCCCTCCCTTGCTTGTTCCCACTCTCTCTCTCAAAACATAAATAATAAAGCTTCATAAATAATATAGCTTCACATATTTTCCAAAAGTCTACTTTCCTGCTTATTATTTGCATAGAATAGAAAACAAAATCAATGATTATCTGGTGTAGCTGAAGGAAAATATTATGTCTATTAACTTTTAAAAGGATATGCAATTGATTAAATATGCTGAATGAAATAACATGAAATAAAATTTTAGACTCTAAGAATCTATGCTCATACTGTCTAGAAGGATTATTGCCATCTAATAAAAGCTATTTGAAATTCATATTGAAACTATTATATTAGAATGCATATTTAAAATATTGGACATACATGTTATGAATGAATTTTTAGCAGTAGCATAATGTGTCTGATATTCTAGATGTAACATCAAAGGTGGACTTATGAAAGCAAAGAATATTCATCAAATAATGTCATAGTCATTTCCTATTCCATGAACTTATTCATGAGTTTGGAAAGCAGATTAACTATCTTATCCTGGGCTAAACCATGTGGTAATGTTTACCTTTAGGATCAGCAAGTGTTTTCTGGATATTCTGGAAGGACAAATATTTGTTTATTTAAATTTGTTTATTTAAATTATTTAAATATTAAATTGTTTATTTAAATGTAGGTTTAAAAGGTCATGGCCTTAGAATTAAATAAATTATTTTAAGTTTAAAGGATATTATTTATTGCAACACATAGATGTTCATTTTTGCCTTATTCACTATGTTCCTTAGTTGAAGACCAACTGTCTGAGCCTCTACTCCTTCTCTCATTACCACAGTAATATGCTTGCAGATTCCCTTCATAGCACTCTGAATTTGGGTGTTGTCATGAGACATTCAGGATTTGTGGATTTTAAGAATTATTTCATGATACTTGTCTTTCAGAATCCCTTTTGTCTTAAATTTTTAAAATTTGAATATAGTTGACACACAGTATTATATTAGTTTCTGATGTAAAACATAGTGATTGAACTTCTCTATATGTTATGGTTTGGTCACCACAAGTGTGGCTGCCATCTGTCACCATACAATGCTATTAGAATACTACTGACTATATTCCCTATGCTGTGCTTTTATTCCTTTGACTTATTCATTCCAAAGATGAGAAACCTGTATCTTCCACTCCTATTCAACCATTTTTCCCATTTACCCACTCCCTTCCTTTCTGGCAATCATCAGTTTTTCCTCTGTATTTATAGGTCTGATTCTGTTTTTTATTTGTTTATTTTTTTAGATTCCACATATAAATGAATTCATATTTAGGTATATTTCTTTCTCAATCTGACTTATTACACCTTGCATAATACCTTCTAGGTCCATCCATGTGGTCATAAGTGGTACAGTTCACCCTTTTTAAAGAATGCATAATATTCAGTTGTGTGTATATACAATGTCTTCCTTATCCACTTGTCTGTCAGTGAACACTTAGGTTGCATCCATATTGTGGCTATTATAAATAGTGATATAATAAATATAGGGGTGCATGTGTCTTTTTTAATTAGTGTTTTTATTTTCTTTGGGTAAATACTCAGTAGTGGACTTTATTGGATCATATCATGTTTCTATTTCTAATTGTCTGAGGAACATTCTTTTTTTTTCCACAGTGGGTGTATCCATTTACATTTCCAACAAAAGTGTTTGAGGATTCCTTTTTCTCCACGTCCTCTCCAACACTTGTTAGTTCTTCTCTTTTTTATTCTAACCATTTTAACATGTGCAAGGTGATATCTCATTGTGTTTACCACATTAACAAAATGAAGGATAAAAATCATGATCATCTCAATAGATGCTTGACAAAATTTAGCATCTCTTCATGATTAAAAACTCTCAACAAATGGATTTCTAGGGTATATCTCAACATAATTAAGGTTATATATGAAAATCCCACAGCTAACATCATGTTCAATGGTGAAAAACTGACAACTTTTCTTCTAAGACCAAGAACAAGATAAGGATGTCCACTCTCACCACATTTATTCAACTTAGTACTGGAAGCCCTAGTTAGAGCAATCAGGCAAGAAAAAGAAATGGGGTATTCATATTGGTAATGAAGAAGTTAAACTGTCACTAATTGCAATGGCATGAAACTACATAGAAAAATCTAAAGATTGTACCAAAAACTACTAGAAGTGATCAATAAATTCAGGAAATTTTGTAATTCAGGATACAAAATTAATACTCAGAAGTTGGTAGTGTTTTCTATATAGTAAGAACAAAGTAGCAGAAAGAGAAACTAAGAAAACATTTCCATTTACAGTATCACCAAAAATAATAAAATACCTAGAAATAAACTTAACCATGGAGGCGAAAGACCTGTAGTCTGAAAACTATAAAACACTGATGAAAAAAATTGAAGACAACACAAACAAATGGAAAGATATTCCATGCTAATAGATTGGAAGAATAATATTTTTAAAATGTCCATGTTACACAAAGCAATCTATAGATTCAGTGCAATCTTTATCAAAATTCAATAGCATTTTTTACAGATCTAGAAAAAATAATCCTAAAATTTGTATGAAACCACAAAAGACTCTGAATAGCCAAAGCAAACTTGAGGGGAAAAAAACCCCTGAAGGTATCATAATTCCAGATCTCAAGATATACTGCAAAAATATAATCAAAATAGTATGGTTCTGGCACAAAAATAGACATATTGATTGATATAACAGAATAGAGATGCCAGAAATAAACCCATACTTATATGGTCAATTAATATTTGACAAATCAGGAAAGAATATCCAAAGGTAAAAAGACAGTATCTTCAACAAATGGTGTTGGGAAAACAGGACAGCAACATTCAAAAGAAAGAAACTGGACCACTTTATTACATGATACATTTAACCCATTAAATAACAAATGGGTTAAAGATCTAAATGTAATATAGACAGTAATTTTTTTGACAGATGTTGTAACATTTTTTTTCTGGATATGTCTCCCAAGACAAGGAAACAAATAAACTATTAAGGTTAAATCAAAATAAACAGCTTCTGCACAGCAAAGGAAACTATTAACAAAATGAAAAGGCACCCAATTGAATGGGATTAAGATAATTGAAAATTATACATCCACTAAAGGGTTAATATTCAAAATAAAAAAAGAACTTATACATATAAACACCAAAAAAAACAAAACAAAACAAAAAACACACCAAATATATAATTAAAAAGCTAGTAAAAGACTTTACTAGACATTTCTCCAAAGAAAGCCAATAGATGACCATGAGACACATGAAAAGATGTTCAATATCACTAATAAGAATCTCCTATTCTTTTATTTAAGGTCTGTTTTTTTCATCTCTAAGTTTCTCTATGAGCAAAGAGAGTGTCACAGGTATTATTGAACCTACAATAAAAAAATATTAATCAGTAGCTTAAAACATTGCAAAAGTCAGATTCGTTTCCTGAATATTACGGAATTTTCTTTATCAGAATTATTCAGATCAATACCAAGTTTTATGTAACATCCATGTATTTAAAAATTTAAGAAAACAAATACTATGTCTATTTAACTAGCAAACAAGAAAAAGAAAATATCAAGGGATAATTGAATAAAAGAAAAAACAAAAAAGGAAATTCCTTATAAATGACAGCTAAATCCACAAAATATAATGAGGAAAGTTTGATAAAATGTGATATTTAGAAGAAAAAATATGTTAAAATAGTTTTAAATGGTCTAAATCCTAGGGGTGTCTGGGTGGCTCTTTCAGTTGAGCGTCCAATTTCAGCTCAGGTCATACTCTCACCATCCATGAGTTCAAGCCATGCATTGAGGTCTGTGCTGACAGCTCAGAGCCTGGAACCTGCCTCAGATTATGTGTCTCCCCTCTCTCTGCCCCTCCCCAGCTCACACTCAGTCTTTCTCTCTCCCCAAAATAAATAAACATTAAAAATATCTTTAAATGGTCTAAATCCTATGGATGGAAGAGTTTCTTCAGAAATATTTCAATTATATATACATAAAAGTTATTTGTAATCCTTCTTTGATCAGGAAGAGTTCTGGAGTATTGGTCAGACATAAAAGTAAAGTATATGAACTATGTCTGCAGAGAATTTAGCAGTGTGTTTAAATAAGTTTTGATAGAATGAAGGAAGTATGTAGTCACAATATTCCCTAATTCTTTACCTTTTTAAATGTATGCAAGATTATCATTATAGGAATAATGTGTTTCTGACTATGAAATTTTTAAACTAAATATAAAACCAAGAATGATAGAAGGTCAGATACTAGAGTTCATATTAGAGCTGTCAAAATCATAGTCCTATGACTATAGAGTCAGAATTTTAGAGTTGACTGTAGAGTCCACTTACAAATATAGAAATGACATCAGAGAGAAACACATGAGACTATATGTGCTAATGCGTCTTGCCTGAAATGTTAAGTACATACATCATAGTAGCTACAGAGCTGTAACAAAACCACTAGTAACACCAAGTGTCCTGATTCCTTACTGATTTCCTATTCAAATGCTACTATGTAGCTATTATCAAAACCACTTAGAGGAACATCTAATTTGTAGATTTAGTCATATATATTAGTTCAACATGTGTAAAGAACAAAATATCAAAAAATATTTTGTAAATATTTTCATGTACTATCACTAATTTTGGTCTCTATCATCCCAACTATTGAATTAACAAAGACTGTTGCTTTGTTTTGTTTTTGAATTTTAAAACTGATTTTCTTTTAATCATAACAAAGCCAGTATTTCAAACAGTTTTGAAAATTTCCAAAATTCCCATTTTCAAGTGGAAAACCAGATCTAATAGTCTTAAAGTTTCATCATTATCAGCAGAGATACCTGATTTAGCAAAATTGCCAACCAGCAAGAAGGGATCTTCCCTTTCCAACAAGGTGGCTGAAACCCAAGACAAGAGGCAGAGAGTGAGTAGAGGAAAGCGTGACAAGAGTAGTTTTGAAGATTCTGACTTGCTGTTTGATATTAAAACATTCAAAGGGTATGTCAAAGTTCAATAAACTCTCCTAAAACAGATATTTACCCCTCAATTTTAATGATATTACTGAAAGAAATGAAAGAACTTGAGACCTTTGCAGTATTTGAAGCATGTGATGCTATACAGGAAGAATATTCATAAATCATTGCATTTTGTGAGTAAATTCATTATTAAAAATTAGAAAGTAGAAGGAAAGAGTCATGCATTCATACTGTGTCTCCTATATGAGTTATAACGAATAATGAAATGTAGGTCAGGGGAAGCTTCCTTTATAAAAATATTTCAGCATTCCTTCTGTGCTCTGTTCTCATGGTTCTGGTCTCAGCATGATCTTTTCTTTTTCATGAAGGGTATAATCAATCACATGTTGACGTCTGATTAGTTTTTCCTGCTGATAAAGTTTTAGTGTTGGAATAGACTCTTCACTTTGTCCATTTTAGTTCAAAATGACAGTACTTCCAATATAAGTCTAAAAATATTTTGGGTGTCTTCTAGATGATTTTAGGTTTTAGTTCACTTGACAAAGGGTAAAACCACATATCTCTTCTAGATTACACCCTTCTGTACCTTGGGGCTATGCTGAGACTGCTGAGATAGAATACCCTTAAGCTTCTTAGGAGCACTGTTGTTTGATTGCAAGGATGTAAGATGTTTATCATTAATTTCTTTAGAAATGATTTTGTTTTATTGAAAGGTACTCTAAGATATTACTTTTAATTTTTTGAGGGCTTAACAAAGATTTTTATAATCACACTCTCAGCTTCATCTTTATACCCTGTTTGCCTTGGCATACCATAGATTTAATGTTTTCTCCAAAATAATTTCTTTTTTAAGCGTATTTATTTGGAGGGATGGGGAGAGAGAGAGAGAGAGAGAGAGAGAGGGAGGGAGAGAATGAGTTATGGGCAATGATAGGAGGAAGAGGATCTAAACCAGGCTTTGTGATGACAGCAGAAATCCTGATTCAGGACTTGGACTCATGAACCCTGAGATCCTAATCTTAGCCAAAGTAGGATGCTTAACCGAGCCACGCAGGTGCCCAACTCCAGAATAATTTCATAATATGAGTATATTTTGCCTGCCAAAGAAGGTGAGAAACTGCATAATCATGAAGTTTTGACCCCCTTTTTCACAGTTTTCCCCTCATTCTTTCTCAAAAGTTTTTCCTTGTCCTCTTGCATTTCACGCTAAAAAAGTGAGAAAAACAACAACTACTACAGTAACAGGTGGCATTTCTCTGGTTG
Organism: Hyaena hyaena; assembly: GCF_003009895.1. Lineage (NCBI taxonomy): Eukaryota > Metazoa > Chordata > Mammalia > Carnivora > Hyaenidae > Hyaena > Hyaena hyaena. The sequence goes on along the minus strand of NW_024081059.1, from coordinate 858,455 downwards.
TTAATCTCCTTATCCAGATCACCCAGTTTATTAGTTACATTTTCTATTTTCCGTTTAGCTGTAGGCAACAGAGTTGCTAAACTTTATTCAATGTTTTAAGTTCATTCATTTATTTGAGAGAGACAGATACAGCACAAGTGGGGAAGGGGCAGAAAGAGAAGGAGAGAGAATTCCAAGTAGGCATCACACTGTCAGCATAGAGTCTGATGCAGGGCTCATTATCATGGACCTGTGAGATCATGACTTGACTCGACTCCAAGAGTCAGATGCTGAACCGACTGACCCTACCAGGCACGCCTAAACTTTCTGCTACTACATAACAAAGATCTCCTTGTCTCCAGTTTCAAATAATATTTTTATTTACCTTCTGGAGAGGTCTACTCTACACCATTCTTAAAGTCTGCAAGAGGTGTGTTCAAGGTACCCTAAGCTTTCAATAAAGTCTCCTCAAGACCATTCCTGCAGTTTAGGTTGTAGTTGTGGTTGCACTCTGCTTCCAGATACAAAAAATGATGCTAGTTATCTACTGCTGCATTAAAATCTATCCCACACTTTTTCAGATTAAAACAAGAAACCTTTATTAACTCACCTTATAAGGGTCAAGATTCTGGGAGTGGCTGTTGAGTTGGGGGTTCTTTTCCAGGGTTTCTTATGAAGTTATGGTCAAGCTGTCATTTTAGATAGCAGTCTTTGCATTTAAGGGTTGGTGGATCTCCTTCCAAGTTCATTAATGTGGTTTATGGACAGAGGTTTCATTCTCTCATTATGTGGGCCTCTCAATAGGGCTACTAGTGATGATTCTGCATAGTTAGAGATTAATATTACAGAAAGGGAGAGAACTAAGATGGGAATCCATAGTTGGTTTTTTTAAATAAATAAATATATATATATATAGATTATATATATATATAGATTATATATATATAGGTTATATATATATATAATCTAATCTTGGAGTGAAATGTCTTTGCTTCTGCTATATTCTATTCATTAGAAGTGGGTCATGAAGTACAGTCCATACTCAAGGGAAAGGAACAAAGCATGGTCTATTACTGTCTTTCTTTGGAATGTAAATAAGGTTAAAGAAATAGTAGATTTCTACAATTGACAATTGATTCTAGATTGACAAGGAGTTTGATGGTGGTAATTTTGTAACATTCCTTAGCTAAGTTGGGACTAAATGTTCCAGCATGTGTTGATAATGTTCAGATAAGGTTGAACAAAAGTGAAACAGCAAAAGATTTGTAAGGTGTAAGTAAAGTGGCAACTGTTAACCTGTCTGCAGCATGAGTCATCGTCGCTGATTGGCTATTCCAGCTTATTTGTGCATGGCAGAATTCAGGCCTGAAATTCCTCCACTTCCTACTGGCTATCCTCCATTTTATACTCCAAGTCCTAGGCTGGGTGTATGTAGAGTTCATTAGGAAAGAGAACTAGCTTCTGTACAATTAATCAAATGCTATCAAGGTTGTAGGGTCAAAATTAGGCCCTTTTTCCTACACTAGTAAAAGGTAGTGTGAGTCACTTGTACTCTGCTGTCTTTTCTGTTTCAAGAGCAACACTTTGAAAGTTTTAGACATGTTTTATTTATGAGAGAGAGAGAGAGAGAGAGAGAGAGCGAGCATGAATGAGGGAAGGGCAAAACGAGAGAGGGACACAGAATCTGAAGCAGGCTCCAGGCACTGAGCTGTCAGCACAGAACCTGATGCAGGCCTCGAACACACAGGCTGTGAGATCATGATCTGAGCCGAAGTCTGATGCTCAACCGACAGAGTCACCCAGGTGCCCCAAGAGCAACAATTTGTAAAAATTACTTATGTAAATTAAAGTCTATGGTTTGTTCACTTCACACTTAGAACATCTCAAGGTATTCATTTTTAATTACCTTCAAAATGAAATCTAAATGATAAACCAAAACTCTCATCTCTCATCAGTACCATCTACAAGTGTATATTCAAACTCACCCAAACTGCCTACTTCTCTTTTTTTTTTCCCAGAGACATTATGTTTGTTAATGCACATGCCCGTTATACATGTTCTTTCTTCTGCTGGGAACTACCTTTGTCTGGCCTTTTTGTGGATAATATCTTCCCATGTTTTAATAAAACTATCATGTGACATTACTGACTGGGTTAGAGTCCCTTCCTTTTTTCCATGCTCTAATCTATACCCTCACATAGTATTTATGGCTTGCATTTTATCTCTCTGTCTTCTTTATTATATTCTGTTTGTTAAATGAATGACTAAATGAAGTAATGTATGTGAGATTAACGTAAGGATGAAATATTAATTAAAAATATGACCCTGGAGCTTAGGTACCATAACTTACATAGAGACTATTGTGTTCATTTATTAACTCTCTGAAAAACAACAGCAGCAACTGAGCATTGTATGGATGATGCTTAGAACATTCCAGGCACTCAGTAAATATAAAAAACAGAACATTTTTTCTAAATGTTTATTTATTTTTACAGAAAGATAGAGTGAGCACACTAGAGTTGGGGTTCAGAGAGAGAGGGAGACAGGATCCAAAGCAAGCTCTGCGCTGACAACAGTGATCCACATGTGGGGCTTGAACTCACGAACCATGAGATCATGACCTGAGCTAAAGGCAGATGCTTAACGGACTGAGCCATCCAAATGCCCGAAAAGAAAACAATTTTAACATTAACCACAATGAGAATATACAGAGAGACGATAAACTTCTGTAGCACTTCACAGGAAATAAAGAACAGCTAGGACATAAAATGTAACAATTTTCTTTATTATCTGAAATGTGCTGGGGAAGCTATTGATATTTTGGTTTTGGTAAAATAAAAGGTAGAAAAAGACATTAAAGACAAGGAGAAAATGAGAACTGTGTTTTGCTCCAAATACTTAATAATGATTATGTGCAATTCTCTTTTAATGCCAGACATTTTGTGATTTAGTGTTAGTTGCTGAGAATGAGTCTATGAGTAAACACATAATATGGATTCTTCCCTAACAGAGCTATACTTTTTAGAACGTATAGCTATAACTCAATGTGCATCTTTGGTGCAATAAAAGGTTCTATTTCTTAGACATATACTATCACCATAGACACTAAAATAGAAACAAATGCAGCTTAATGAGGCAGTTGCTCATGGAGGATTTGGAGAAGCTATAGCCTAATTTTCCATACCCATTATTTGCCACAGAAGTTATGAATATGATTACTAAAAAGTAATCATCTAATAATTACATTCAGTATAAGGAATGGGATGAGTAAGAGTTTTGTTTATTCTACTTAAGGACACGCCTGTATCGGCAATTTTATACTCACTCTAAGACTACATTTACAAGTATATGGAAATGATATTATTTGAGGGTAACTAGAAGGCCCCCAAATCCCCAGGTATTTTATTATATGTTCACTGATAGCTGATATTCTTTAATTATGCACAAAATTAATATTTTATGATTTCATATATGGAAATAAATGCTAATATCCTTATTATATCTGATGAATTGGCAGCATAGCCAACCATTCTGGGTTTCAGTTTTTATTTAAAAAAAAAAACAGATAAAGCTTACCTAATAAAGTTGTTATAAAGAGTAAACAACATAAAGTGTGTGAAGTGCTAAGCAACTCCATGTAATAACATATTTTAACTACTATATTTACTTTTGTATCTAAATATTCACCACCAAATTATTCCAGAAAATAGGCTTTGAACATGAATGGAGGAGAGGGAAAATTGAGGCACTTTCAAGTGGTAGGAAAGGGGATTGGGTGATATGCATAGAGTTGTACTGAGAGTTGAATAAATGGAACCTAGCTCCAGAAACAAACTATGAGAACATTAGAATTGTCCTGGAACTGCCAGGACCCAGATGATTTTAGCTTGTTTCAGTGTTATATTCTAAGTGAGGTTATTAAGTACTTAGGAGCTCAACTTTGTCATCTTGTAAAATGGAATAATAATATATATTTCATTAACTGATATGATGGTCCCAAAGCCCTCATCAAAAATCACATTTCATTGAGTTGCTTTCATAATGAAGATAAAATTATTATCAAAGAATCATGGCCATAAGCAAAGAAAATAATACATAAATTGTATTATTATTATTTTCATGATAAACTTGCTCAGAAAGGTGGTTTGCTAGCAGTATATTGTGTCAGGCAGAACTAGTGGTCGGCAAGTTCTCTATATCACCATCTACTAACATTGGAGTCTGTAAGTACTGAAAACTTTGATGACAAATAAATGACTTACCCATGGTCAGAGCAAAACTGGGTTGCTAAATCAAGTATTGGAAACCATGACTTTGTGGCATCAGGGCACTCTGGGTTGTTAATTCTTTCTCCCTGATGTTTCCCTCTACTTTCTTCCATTCCCTCACGTCCTCTTCATCTTCTCTCTCTCTCTCTCTCTCTCTCCCCTCTCTCCCAATCCTCTGTCTCTCCCTGTCTCTCTCTCTCTTCTTTCAAAGACAGCGTATTGAGTGGTGGGCTACTGACATCTAAGTTGTAGTGCAGAATTTGGCTATCTGTAAAAAGGTGGCATGTAACCAATATGTATCTCACTAACTTTAAGCCCATCCTAGAACAGAACATGGTATAGAACACAAAAGAATTTTTTTAAAGGTCAAGTTCAGCACCTTTAAGGTTTAAGTAGAAAATAAGATAAAATAAATATTTTCCAGTAAAAATTTAATAAACTAGGATAACAGCAGATTCAGAGATTCTATTTAGCAAAAATATCCCACTGCAGCAATATTCCATATCTATTTATAAACACATGCTCTTTATTTATCTAAGGAGTTGTTTCTGCAACCTTCTATGTTGCTTCCTAGATTTTCAAAAGGCAATTTTTAAAAATCTAACATTTTCAAGAAAGTATTTGAGCTATTTTTAAGAGTTAGCAAATTTCTAGGGCCTAGGGAAACTAACTGCAACTTCTCTCCCAACTTTTATGGATTTATGCCTCTATTCTAAATGGAGGCTCAAGAATAAGGTTATTTTCTACCCAGAATGTGAAACCCTGAAAAAAATGTTTGATTACACTGATACAATTCTAAAGTAAACCTGGGAATAAATATATACACATTTTACAGTACTCTCTTTAACGGGAAATTACTCTTTTTTCTTTGGCTGAAGGGTTTGAAATGCTTTTTATAGAACAAGTTTTTGGGGAGATAACTTTTGGGTACCCAGGATATAATCATTAAAAGGTAAACGCATGTTTTTAATAGCGGTATATAATATGGCATTTACATTTTACTTCAGATTTCTATACCTCATGCTTTTGCTACATAAATATAGTAACAGTGTAATACAATATTTCAAATAACAATAACAGTTTGCTCTTAGTGGAACCTTAATGCCAATCTCTCAGATATACTTTTCAAATTTTATTTATTTTTCTTTATTTTTAAGTAATATCTCTCTTTCTTGCTTTATTTTGGAGAGAGAGAGAGAGAGAGAGCGAGCACACAGCAGAGGGAAGGACAGAGAGGAGAGAGAGAGACACAGAATTTGAAACAGGCTCCAGGCTCCGAGCTGTCAGCACAGAACCCAACACAGGGATTGAACCCATGAACTATGAGATTATGACCTGAGCTGAAATTGGATGCTCAACTGACTGAGCTACCCAGGCACCCCTCCAATTTTATTTTGTTACACACTTCAATTTAGTAACCATGATATATTCTGTAGTTAAGCTAACTTTACTTAAGCTGGGAACTTAAATTTCCTTCTACTTGCTTATTTTTTTAAATCATTTTTCTCTTTTTTAATTATATAATTCCAATATTCCAGGAACGTTTTCCCTTTAATTTTCTTAAATTAGGATTAAATAGAATAACCACAATATCAAATCACAATATGAAAGTCTCTTTCCATTTCCTCTGCTCAATTTTTCCCTTTATTTTTGAACTAGAATAGTTCTCATGGGCCATTTCAGGAACAAGTAGCTCACCAAAATATTGACTATAATGGCTATAAAATAATAATTTTTACCAGTCTTGTCTGATAACATCAAGTCAGGTGGTTAAATATGATATTTTAAAATTTTATTCTATGTTATGTCAGTTCATGTAAAAAAACGTTTTGTCCATGCAGTGTTTTTTAAAGAAATTCTATTTCTTAAGTTTCATTGAAAAATTTTAACAAGATAACTTACATACCTGATTTTAAAAGCATCTAATAGTACAGAGAAGTCATAATAAAACAATCTGAAACCAGTCCCTAATGTCAGATGTTACTGTTGCTTTTAGTTCTTAAACGATCAGTTCTAATTTACTATCTACTATACTTGAATCACCTTTTGATTTATTATCAAAATATTCTTTTTTCACTCTCTTACCTAAAATACATAGCTCTAGCTTCCTTGCTGTATCCCCACTCCTCTTTTTATGTCTCTCAATTCAGTTGTAGTTAGTCTCTGTTTCCATTGATCAAATTTGCATTTTCAAATGATGTACCAAAACTTTCCTTCCTTTTTCCAAACTCATAGATATTTTATCTTGACTCCCCATATTGTCAAATGTAGATATCTTTACTTAGTCTTTTCCTTCATCATCTCTCTTCCACTATTTTCTTTCCGATGTCACAATCTCAGTATTGTAAATAAGTTTTTGTATTTCCAAGTTAGAAAATATTTCCATTATATTTTAATTCATAGTTAAGTCTTCTAAGATTGATTGGTCTGTGGTTTTTGTTTGTTTTTCTGTTTCTTTGGGGTTTTGTTTTATTGTTGTTACTCTTTGTAAGTAAAAACCTACTTTAAAAATCTAATTATCATAACTGTAATTGTTTTCAGTAAGAAGTAATATGCTGTGTAGTGAAGAACTGACTTTACCCAGAGAGGAGTCTGGTCGTTGCCCTTGGCCACAGGGAGGATATCTCTAGGATCATGGAAGGTTATGCTTGATAGGAATGTCTTGGTTTGAGGGAAACTTTGTCCACTGCAGTCTAACAATGTGATGTATGATGGACACATTGTGACACATCATATAAATCCCCACCTGCCAAGAACCTGAAGACTCAAGCCATTAGCCGGAACCCCCAGGCTCAGCCACACAAGCAGTATGCAACCAAATCCGAATAAACTGTGGACACCAAAGTCTTGAGTGACCTTCTCTGTTTGGCAATTCTCTGTGTGTACGGTCCTCATCAGAGCCTGGAGCAGGAGAAGGCCACAAGGAGGAGACAATCAGAAGCCCCATGTTTGGACTCCCATAACTGTCTTTTTCCTCCCTTCTCTTGGTAGATCTTAATTGTATCCTTTCACTATTCTAGAAAACAATAATAGTAAGTAGAGCACTTTCCTGAGTTTTATAAGTCATTCTAGTGAAATATTTACCATGAGGGCGGCTGTTGAGAACTTCAAATTTTTAGGTGGCTGGTCTGAAGTAAAAGTGTGGTAGGGCTCCCAAATTTGTGACTGGTGTCTGAAATGAGGGTAATCTTATAATAACTGTTTCCTCAGACTTTTAGTTTGGCTAAGCCATTGCATATACCATAATAGCATTTCCTTCTTTGGGACTCCAGATTTTGCTGTTATGCTGATAAAACATGACAGTTTCAATTTTAAATGACTTATTTTACCTACATTCCATGAAGTAGTCCAAATCATAACACATTATGGTTTATTTTTACTGTATTGGGATCAACCTTTTTATATTTGCTTTTTATGAAGTTTCTAGTTTTTGACTAAATCTTATATACTGCATAGGTTTTGTCTGGAACTAGTTTTATATAGATCTTACCTTAATTTGTCCAAGCTTAGACCTGAATTTAAAAACTTTCCCTTCCTTATTTTAACTACTCATTTTGCTAAAATGCTTCATTTTGCTGGAGATAAATTTTGAGTCCTTGCAAATATGAGTATGATTTAAGCTGCCCTCATCTTTTTCTGATAATTTTAACTGAATATAAATTATAGATTGGAAACCATTTTCCCACTGGATTTTGAAGACTTTGTTCTACTGTTTTACTAGATATGTCATATCTTTTCTCTTACATTGTGTATCTCTCTAATATTTGTTTATTTTGGGGAGAATTCTTGGCCTTATCTTCAGATGCACTAGTATATTTTCTTGTTTGCTATTTGATCTCCAGCATGTAGAACAGTGTCTGATATAAGTAGGCAAACAATAATATTCATTGACCTTTTAAAGACTGGGTTTAATGTTATTTTAATATATCTTTATTATTATGATAACTTTATTAGGCAAATAAGATATTTTAAGTTAGAAAAAGTTAGACTTCTTATAAAAATACCTGTACTTTCTTCCATATTGTTTATTTTCTTAGTTAATTATGACATCTATTTGTAGTTATTCTCCTAGAACTACATCCTTCAATTTGGCCACATTGCTGCTTTTAGAAGATTCTTTTTAGGGTTTTAGGCCATTTAATTCCTCATTTTTAGCAATTGTTGTTACTCTAACAGCACAGTTTTACAGTCAGAAGTTATATGGAGCATGAACGTTTCTATAGTAAACTGTTCTTGGATTTTTCTTATTATTACATCTTTAAGTAAAATGTGTTTTAAAATAGAACAGAAAAATCTAAATTCTACATGTATAATCTCAATAAATAAATGCAATTAATATATTTATTCATTCACTTAAGAAATATTTAATAGTATGTGAGTCAGAATAATATATTAGTATCATAATAATAATATACTATTTATATACTAGGGGTAGAAAAATGAATAAAATATAATGATTAGTTATTGTATTATTAACTATATTAGGTTATATAAGCATATTTGTATACATATTTATAACATACATGTATAACTTATATAAGCATATACAAGTTATGAACTATAAGTACAAGTATTGTAAACATATTTAATTTTAACATAATCATTGTAATTTTCTCAAAGAAAGAAATTTCAATGCCTTTTGGAGCCTATAACAAAACAAAAAGTAGGACGGTTAAAATGTCAACAGCATAAAATTTGAAATATTTTATCACATTATTTGAATAGCCATTTTAAAATGCTATATTCATTAGAATCCATCATCCAAGGTGGTAAAAGTGTTTAGAAAGCTAACTATTTGAATTTCATTACTTCAGATAAGATGTGGTATTGCAGATTCAGCCTTATGTCTTTTTTTACGGTTAAAATAATAACCAAATAAAATTTGAACAAAAGAAAAATGCTCTTGTCTATAAACATATTGTCATTTAAATAGATGCTACACACATAGTAGGTTCTCTATAAATAAGCAATGAATTATTAAATTCAAAAGTTAGATACAAAAAAGAAATTGAGTTGCATAGAAAAAAATGACTGTGGAGTTAAAAGTAATCACCATACATAAATATTTACATTAGGTAATTGTGTTTCAAATTCAAATTTTCACAGAAAATTAAAATCTCTTGTCACTGAAAAGGGATGTCTCACTTTGTATGCTTGTGGGTATGCATAATACTCAAATAGGTTTTTAAATAAATACTTGTGATTACAAAATAATATTTACTTGTAATTTGGGGCATTTCCTAGCACCATGAACTATTTAATAAGGAAAATAAGAATCTACTCACTTCCAATAATCAGGTAAAGTAGTGTTTATAAAAGGAAAATATTCTAGCTAAAGAGTGTATATTCTAATGTGTTAATTATTATACAACTCGGTCACAATATAGTGGATTGTTAAATATCAGTTTTATTTTTAGTAAATGTAAAAGAAAATATTAATTTATAGTAATAATAATCATCATCACTTAGTGCTTTTGAAAGTATATAAAGTAATATCATCCCAATTTTCTTATGAAAACAAAAATTAAAAACAATCTGATTACATTTATGATTGTAGAATAACAATACTCCCGGGAAAGAAAAAGTAAAAAAGCTTAAGTTTTTATTTCAAAAACTGATTGAATAATTGGAAAGAATGTGGGGTAACTAAACCTAACAGAAACAAAAATCAAGAAAAAGGAGAAACAACTAAAAGAGATGAGCTGACATTTTGCAAAACTTTTTTTTTCCCTCTCTCAAGACATCCGTCAATTATGGACAATGGGGGGGGGCTGTCTGGGTGGCTCAGTCGGTTGGGCATCTGACTTCGACTCAGGTCATGATCTCGCAGTCTGTGAGTTCGAGCCCCACATCAGGCTCTGTGCTGGCAGCTCGGAGCCTGGAGCTTGCTTTGGATTCTATGTCTCCATCTCTCTCTGCTCCTCCCCTGCTCACTCTCTGTCTCTCTCAAAAATAAATAAACATTTAAAAAAACTTTAAAGAAAAAAGAAGGGTACCTGGGCGGCTCAGTTGGGTTTGGCGACTGCCTCTGGATTTCGCCTCAGGTCATGATCTCCCGATTGGTGGGACTGAGCCCTTGAGCCCTGAGCTGGGCTCTGAGCTGACAGCATGGAGCCTGCTTGGGATTCTCTCTCTCCTCTCCTCCTCGCTTGCTCTCTCTCTCTCTCTCAAAATAAATAAAAACTTCTTTAAAAAAAATTAGACAATGGGAAAAAGTTAAGGATTTGGGAAAGAGTCCAGGTAAAGAATTGCCACTAAGAGGCAGGAAAATCAACACAGAAATTACATTCTTTCTGTGCTTCATAAAACAAAACAAAACAACAACAAGACAGCTACAGACAAGACATTTCTACGATTCTATTGAGAAGAAAGGGTGGGGAATTGAATTCAGTACCCTATCAATTTTCACAACATTTTTCTTCACTTCTAAACAATTCAGTTCTGAAGTCTCCTAGTGTTGAAAGTTAAAACACTAAGTAGATAGTCCTCAATAAAGACAAAGCTTAACAATTTTGTGATTCTGAGGAGAAAAAGATTCATTTTCAAATGCAACCAGTGGGACATACTTCACTAGTGATCATCTCAGATTCTCAGAATGCGTAGAAGTCTACACTCTAGGAGAGGAGCAGGTCCAAAACAGGTCTTTATTATTTCCAAAGAACTTAAAGCCATTTCATCTCCTGATTGAAAAAAAAGTAATCTATCCCCTGTTCTTTCTGCCTGAGTAGAAGGAAGGCTGAATATTTCTAGTGAAAGATATAATGAAGCAAGTCAATAAATTCTGCAAATATAAAGCACAAAATTTATTTTTAAAAACATGTTATGCAAAGAGACAAAATAAAAAAGAGACAGACGAAAACTAAAATTCAAAAAAAAGCAAAAAAACAAAAAAAAAAAGAGGTATAAACAGAAGACTCAGTGGTAAACCTGACATTGTAGTTATAAGAACATCTTTAAGATAGATATAATTAGAATATGTTAAATATAGGGAAACTATATAATATGGAAATCCTTTCTCGACAAATGATTTTTACAATAGAATGGACACAGTATAAAAAGGAATTAGTGTTTGAAGGAAACTAAAAAGTCAGAGTAATAGAAAGGATTCATGGTGAAGCAAACAAAGAAATAATAGTAAAAATCCATAAAAGATCATAATTGGTATATGAAACAAAGTTGAAAAGTCTAGCTTACTTTTAACTGTAGTCCCAGAAGAAAATAAGAGATTGAACAAAGCATATTCAAGATAGATAAACCAAGAATTCTCCCAAACCAAATACTAACATCAAACTACAGGTCAATAAATTCTGTATATTCCAAGCAGTATGAATACAAAGAAATCTACATCTTGGCACATGATAGTCTATAAGTGAAAACCAAAGATAAAGAGAAAACTTTAATAGCAGATATAAAAATCTAAACATTATTGTTGTAGGAGCAACAATATAACTGATGGCTGATTGTTTACAGAGTTGTGGAAACCAGAACCATGAAAAAATATTGCCAAATGCAGACAAAACAAAGTGCTGAGAGTATTATGTCCAGAAAAAAAATATTATTATAAGTGGAGACAAAATAAAGATTGAGAAAAACTAAAACTAAGGAACATAAGATTATCACACTTGAACTTAAAGAAGGACTAAAAAGAGGTTTTTATTTGTTTGTTTGTTTTTGTGGATAAAGTGATTCATTCTAATAGAGGCATAAGAAGCAGAAAAAAAATATTTTACTTAAAAAGGTAAAAGTTTTGGTTAAATATACTGGATATGACTACACAAAATAATAATTATAATATAAAGATTAAATACATATAGAATTAAAATACACAGAAACAAAAATAAAGGTGGGAAAGTTTTAACATCATTGACATTGCTGGAAGTAATAATTTATCTTAGGTAAAATAAGTCTAGAATCCATGCTGAATTTTTTATTGGAGCCACTTAGTAATGTACATAAAATAAGCTGATCATATAAACTGAAAAATAATTCAAAAGAAGGCAAGGAAGTGGAGTATATACCAAAACAAATAGTAAATGGTAGACATAAATATTATATACGTATATATGTGTATATACATGTGTGCATACATGTAACTATTAAATGTCAAAAAACTACTAAACAGAAAGCAATAATTACCATTCTAGAATTATAATAAAAATGGGTTATATATTCTTTACCAGACACACCTTAAATACATGTGGACGTACAGACTGAAAATTAAAGAATGAAAGGAGTCTAAGATGGTGGCCTAGGAAGATCCTGAATTACTCTCCTGAAGACACTGAATCTACAGATCATATGAATCATTTCCCTCTGAAAAGTATCTGAGAACTAGATGAACTGCCTCTCCACCAAAAAAAAAAAAAAAAAAAAGATAAAAGGACCACAGTGAGACAGTTAGGAGAAGTAGAGACACACTCTCTTATACTACTACCACAGGCCTATGTGCTTATAGGAGGCACTATTCTGCTACTTCACTCACACAGAGAAGGTGAACAGTCCTGGCACTGTCTCACTGGTTTGCTGAAACCAGAAAGATTGATGGATACTCTGATCCTCTGCTCCCTAGCTGGAGCAGGTGAGTGCAAATAATTGCAGCATTCTACTGCTCCCTTGCTAAAGTTGGCAAGCTCTGGTGGTGTGACACTCCCACAAACCCTAGCTGGGGATGGGAAGTACAAGTGGTAACAACTCACTTACACTCACTCTGGGGCCAGCATACACACTCAGGCAGGGCACTCTGTTGCAGCAATGCTGAAGCTCATGTGCACCACAAGCAGTCAAAGCATTTTCTCACTGCCTTTCTGAGATGGGTGAGTATACCTTACTCCCTGTATTTTCCAGATGCCCTACTATACTCAGAAGGTGCACACAAACCACACAGGGAACAATACACACAGGATAAATTGTCTTGTCTTGGGGTTTGCATTTCTGAGTTCAAGAGAACTACAGCAATCAGAAAGACAGTTTCCAGCAAGCCAACACCTCCAGGGCACTGTACTGACAGCAGAAACATACCCACAGTATTCCTGTGAACATGTTATATTTACTTATACTAGGGATTCAGCTTGAGGGCATCTGTGCTCTAGTTTTATTGAGCTAATACAATCACTGTGTAAAAGTATGGTTTGGGATGGGGAATAGTGGAGGGTCCTGGAGAAGTTTGGCAGAAGAGAGAAACCATGAGCACAGGTTCTAGTTGAATAAGAAGACCTGCCCCTCCTTTCACATTCATCCAAAAAGGAATTTCAAATTCATTCCAAAAAGGAATGGGACACTGCCACGCATAGTTGCTATAGCAATTAGGCAAGAAAAAAAAAAAAAGCCATCCAAGTTAAAAAAGAAGATGAAAAACTACATATAGGCTTAAGTGACACATTAAACTAGATGTACATAGTGGATATATACAGAATTCTATCCAAAAGCAACAATTACACATTCTTCTCAAGTGCACATGAAGCACTTCCCAAGGTATATCATATGTTAGGCTAGAAGACAAGTCTCAATATATTCAAGAAGTTCAAAATCATATCAAGCATCTTCTTTAACTACAAAAGTATAAGATTAGAAATGATTAGGAGAGAATTTGAAAAAAATACAAATTTGTAAAGATGAAACATGCTACTGAACAACAGTAGCTACAGCCATAATAACAACTAGGTTATCAAATAAACCAAAGGAGAAATTTAAAAATATGTAGAGACAAATGAAAACAGGAAAATGACAGCAAAATCTTTGAGATGTAACCAAAGAAATATTATTTAAAAAAATTTTTTTAAAATGCTTTATTTCTGAGAGAGAGAGAGAGAGAGGGAGATACAGAATCTGAAACAGGCGCCAGGCTCTGTGCTGGTAGTCAGCACAGAGCTCGATGTGGGGCTCGAACCCATAAACTGTGAGATCATGACCTGAGCCGGACCTTAAGTTGGAGGCTTACCCAACTGAGCCATCTAGGTGCCCCCAAAGAAATATTAAAAGGGAAATTTAGGGATGCTTGGGTGGCTTAGTCGGTTAAGTGTCCAATTTCGGCTCAGGTCATGATATCATGGTTCATGGGTTCAGGCCCTGGGTTGGTCTCTGTGCTGACAGCTCAGTGCCTGGAGCTTGCTTTAGATTCTGTGTTTCCCTCTCTCTCTGCCCCTCCCCTGTTCGTGCTCTGTCTCTGTCTCTCAAAAATGAATAAACATTAAAAAAATTTTTTTAAAGGGAAGTTCACAGGAATAGAGGCCTACTTCAAGAAATAAGAAAAAAACCTCAAATAAGAATTTATATCTAACAAAACTAGAAAGAGTTTAATTCCCAAAGTTAGTCAACGGAAGGAAATAATAAAGATCAGAGTAGAAATAAGTGAAATAGAGACTAAACAGCCAATAGAAAAGATAAATGAAATTGAGATGGTTCTTTGAAAAGATAAAAGTTAAAAACAGAATTACCATATGATTCGGCAATTGCATTACTATGCATTTACGCAAAGGATACAAAAATACAGATTTGAAGGAGCACATGCACTGTTTACAGCAGCATTATCAACAATAGCAAAACTATGGAGTCCAAATGTCCATCTACTGATGAATGGATAAAGAAAATGTGGTACACACACACACACACACACACACACACAGAAATATTACTCAGCCATCAAAAAGAATGAGATCTTATCATTTGCAATGATGTGGATGGAACTAGAGTGTATTAAACTAAATGAAATGAGTCAGAGAAAGACAAATGCCATATGATTTCACTCATATGTGGAATTTGAGAAAGAAAACAGATGAACATATGGGATGGGAAAAAAGAGAGAAGGAAATAAATAAGAGACTCTTTATGATAGAGAACAAACTGAGGGTTGACTGAGTGAGGTGGATGGGAGGTGGAATAGATGGGCAGTGAGTATTAAGGAGTGCATTTGTTGTGATGAGCAGTTTGTGTTGTATGTTAAGTAATGAATCACTGAATTCTACTCCTGAAACCAATATTGCACCATGTGTTAACTAACTGGAATTGGAATAAAAATTTGAGAAGAAAAATAAAGCAAATTAACCCAGACTGTGGAGAAAGGGGGAAATAGAAAAAATAAGAATATAAATTAATGGAATATAAGTTTTCTTTTTAAGACTAATACAATTAATATAACTCTACCAAGACCGATGAATAAAAAAAAAAAGAATAGGAACCATTAACCTATATTAGGAATGAAAAGGTATTACTCTACATAGCTTTCAGATACTAAAAGGATGTAAGACCATATTAAAAATCCTGTAGCAATAAACACAATTTTTCATTAAATGTAAAAATTCTAAGAAATACACAGGTTATAAAAATAAAAAGAAGACGAAGGAGAAGGAGAAGAAGAAGGAAAAGAAGTAGGAGGGAAGAAGAAAGAAAGAAAGAAAGAAAGAAAGAAAGAAAGAAAGAAAGAAAGAAAGAAAAAGAAATATTTCAATATCCTAAGGGATAGGATATTAAAATTGTTTTATGTCTATTTAAAAATTGAATCCACATTTAAAACTTTCTTAAAGAAGAAATTGTTTTGAAAGGATATTGAGATAGCATATTGAAATTGTTTTATATTTATTTAAAAATTGAATCCACATTTAAAACTTTCTTGAAGAAAACCCATAGGCTGAAATTGATTCTTCAGTAATTTTTTTCGTACGTTAAAGATGAAAGAACATGAATTTTTCTTCTGTCAAATCCATTTTATTGGAAAAGAGAAAATACTTCTGAACTAATTATGACAACATAACCTTAACATCAAGCAGTACAATAAAATTATAAAAAAAGAATTTGCAGGTAAATATTTTCCTTGTAATAGATGCAGAACTTCTAAGCAAAATATTAGTAAGTAGAATATAGCGATATATTAAAAAAGACAATACTTCCTGACTAAGTTGTGTTAATTTCAGAATGAAGGCTTGGTCACAGTACAGGCAATGTAACTGTAACTGTAATGTAACTGTAACAAAATCAGTAGAAAAAAAAGGAGGGGACAAATTATATGATTTTTTCAATACATGAAGATATTGATGAAATTCAACACCAACTAAAAATTCAAAACCTCTCAGTAAACTGGATATGGAAAGAACTTCCTAATTTGATAAAGAATGTTGTGTTAGGCTGCTTTTAAAATAGTTCCCAATGATTTCTGCCTTCTGGTGTTCATGAGCTGGTATAACCCTTTTCTTCTGTAAAGGCCTGACCTAGTAACTTCTCATGGATATAATATAGTAAAATCAATGGAATGAAATGTCCAAGATTAAAATTTAAAAGATCATGATGTCAGTCCATTTCTGTCCCACTCACCCTCAATCTATCTTGCTTTATCATTGTTGAAGCCAGCTACCATTTGGGAGTTGCCTTATGAAGAGTTCCAAATGGCAAAGACTAAGTGGACTCCAGTCAATAGCCAGTAAGGACTACAACCCATGAGAAAATGAATTCTGTCTATAAGCACTGAATGAGCTTGGAAGTGGAGGCTGCCTAAGGTGACATTTTGATTGCAGGGTTGAAAAAGATTGGGGGCAAAGGACCCAGCTAAACCACACTCAAGTTCCTTATGCAGGAAACTTAGAGAAAGGAAATACTAACTTTGTAAGTCATTAGCCTATGGTGGAAATTCTTAAAAGACCAATAGATAACTAATTCAAGTATCTGGGGAAAAAAAGAAAGAAAAACAACACAGCAACTTAAATAATTATTTAAAGTGTTATTCCTAAGTTTGAGAAGAAAACAAGAAAAAATCATTTTTTAAGAGTCTTTTTATTAGAGATTCTAGGTAGATTATAAACTATTTTAAAAAATAACATTATATGAGCTTCCAAAATATTGAAACAGAAATGAATGAAATAAAACATTCAAAACCTCTACAGTGAATATTACAAAACATTATTGGAAGGAATTAAAATCCTAAAGAAATGATAGGATAGACTATCTTCATAGGTTATCAAACCAATCTTTTGAGAAAGATAATCTTGCCTAAACTAATCTATAGATTCATTGAAATACCAATCAAAGGTCCAGGTGGATTTCTGGGACATTGGCAAGCTGACATTAAAATATACATGGAACAAAGGGTTAAGAACAGCCAAGACAAAAAGACCAACTGCAACAAATGGATAATTTACACTACCAGATCTCAAAGCTAAAAGTAAATTGTCATTGCTTAATTAACCCTTTGCAGTACTGGGAAAAGAATAAATACATAGGCCAGGATAGAGTTTATGAAGAGGCTGCATATATACATCTGATTTAAGAAAAGGTGATGCTTTAGTATGGTGAAGAAAGGATGGTCTTTTCTATAAAAGACTTAAATTGTTTAACTATATATCCATAAGAAAGTACATAACCCTTGTCCCTTACCTCACAGCACAAACAAAAATCAATTCAAGATGGATTGTGTATATAATCATAAAAGGGAAACCTTTATCTTTTTAAATAACACTGTAAATATTTCTTAACTGAACACACACAAGCACACCATAAATATTAATCATAAAAGAAATTCTTGAAATGTTATATGATGTTAAAGTTAAATCCTTCTGTGCATTAACAATCATTATTGAGAGTTAAATGTAAAGTCAAAACAGTAAGATAAAATTCACAATACATAAATTTGACAAAGTATTGTTATACAGAATATAGAAAGAACACATACATCAAGGAGAAAAAACAACTACAGAAAGATATATCAAATGAGAAAAAAATAACCACTGAGACATGCAACAAAATGGATAAACCTAATATACAAACTTAGCAAAGTAAGCCAAGTTGAAAAATGCAAATATTATAAGACTTCATTCATAGAAAATTTGGTAGCACACAAACTAATTTATAGTGCTAGAAATCGAGGGAGTCATTATCCTTGATATGTTGATTAGTAACCGGTAGGAAGCACAATGAAGATTTTGGCATATTATTAATATTCTATTATTTAGCCAACCACTGATTATGTGGGTATGTTCAACTTATAAAATTATAAGTTACAATAATATATAACATACAATAATACCTTATAAAAGTCAGCAAAGTACATATCCTTTGTAATTTGCATAAATCCTCCTTGTATGATATTTTTAATAAATATATTATCATTTTACGTATCTATCATTCCAATTCATTCCACCCATAACAATACTTACCTAATAAATCCATTCAGTAAAGCTTCTTGTGAAGTTGGGCCAAAATGAAACAAGATTTATACATTTTGTTTAGGAGTACCTTGCTTATGTGTAAATTTATACTGAGGTTAATTTTACATTTGGTATGCATACATATACATACACATTTGTAAATGGAAGTATAATTTATGTAGTAAACATTTCTCCAAGCCTTATAGATTTAGAAAGCAGGGATGGGGTTATAAAAAAATTACAAAAGCAATAGCCACTTCTGAACCTCAAGTCTCCATCTGTGTTCTTAGTCCCAGCCCTTTATAATATTGTCCTCACTAATCCCCTTAAGTTATATCCTGTAGACCACAGGTGTTCTTGTCATTTTACAAGTCTCTGTCAGCTCGTTTCCCATCTATTATTTTCTTCCTTGTCTCTTCCTTTAGCAAGGCCTGCTGCAGATGCCTGTGCTGTCCATAAAATTTCATAAGATCAGCCACCGCAGTTACTGCGTCAGCTAGCACTCATTCTTTTTTTTTTTTTTTTTAATATTTTAATTTATTTCTAGGAGAGAGAGAGAGAGACAGCGTGAGCAGGGGAGGGTCAGAGAGAGAGGGAGTCACAGACTGAAACAGGCTCCAGGCTCTGAGCTGGCAGTCAGCACAGAGCCCGACGCGGGGCCTGAACCCACGAACCGTGAGATCAAGACCTAAGCGAAAGTTGGACGCTTAACCGACTAAGCCACCTGGGCGCCCCAGCTAGCACTCATTCTTAAAGTGCTCTAAAGCTTTCCCACTTTGTGAAAGCCACCATGCTGTGACAAACCAACCATGCCTGACTCTCCTTTGATGTCCTAGGGTCGAGGGTATAAAAAAATCTCCTGTCATTTTTGCAGATTTCCAGTGCTGGATTATGGGCCGTATTCAGAAACATACCACCTGGAATTAGGACAATAATAAAAAGGTACATAGACAGAAGCCTCAATATTTAAAAATAAAGCAAACACACCAAAAAATCCAACATATATAACAAACTCCATGAGTACATGATACATATTTCGTCAAAACTATGAGTTGAAAAAAATTGTATTTCGAAATGTTTAGGTGAAGTGCACTGATATTTCAGGAGCACAGTTGAAAGTCTGCGTGTGAATTTTATATGAAAATGTTTACACAAATTTTTCAGGGCTTATTTGTTCTTGTGCTTCTTCATTTTTCCATTTTTACTGTATTTCACATTATAGAACATTCAAAAGTGCAGAGTAAAAAATGATTGAAATGTAACAAAAAGAGGCGATTTTTAATACTATTATTTAAGATCAATAAATAAAATCAATCCTGGGAAGTGCTATGAACATAAAAACAATTCATTATTACTATATTAGATATTGTTTTTAATCATCTCTGAAATAATAATGTAGATAAAATAAAAGTAAATAATAACAATAAATGTTATTTAATGGTAAATAACTTATTTTTATAAGACATACTTAATGAAAAATAAAGCTGTTGGGTGCATGAAAATATGCATGGCTGGGGCTCCTGGGTGGCTCAGTTGGTTAAGCGTCCGACTTCGGCTCAGGTCATGATCTCATTCATGGTTTGTGGGTTTGAGCCCCGCATCAGGCTCTGTGCTGACAGCTAGCTCAGAGCCTGGTGCCTGCTTCAGATTCTGTGTCTCCCTCTCTCTCTGACCCTCCCCTGCTCATGCTCTCTCTTTCTCTCTCAGAAATAAATAAAACATTTTAAAAAATTTAAAAAAATATGCATGGCTGTAGGTTGACAAATAGTAGTCATGCCAAAGAAAAACTTCACAAAACTAACTGTCCCAAGAAACTCTTCCAGAATATCTCACTTATCAAATTGCCTGAATATGTAAAGACTGACTAAGATTCTTTATGACCCAAAGGTACTAATTTACAAGTTAATCAAGTTTTTCTAAAAGGCTAAAATATTCAAAAACCTGTATTATAGTAACCCTTCAAAATATCCAAAGAGTGCTAAGGTTGATGCAAGATAAAGCTATCAAGAAAGGTTCACTGTACCATGCTATCAAACACGTAAAAGGAACCATTGAAGATGAAACTTTCTGAGGATATTTTATTGGCATTATGAACTCATTATTTATATTTCCAATAAAGCCACACATTCAAGTAAACTCACTAAGTATCTTAGTTTTATAGCTAGGAGACTATGTTAGGACCCCCATAGAGGGCTCTGCTAGATGTGACACTGAAGAGGGAGACCCATGAGGAGAATGAATGGAGGCTGAAATCAAGCTTTCACACCTCTCACACATGTGAATAAACAGGCCTGCTCCCATAGGAAGGTGGGCTTCCGCAGAATTAGTTCAAAAGTACAAGCCAGGGGTGACTTTCGGAGGATAGATATCATGAGGGTGTGTGTGTTATGGCTACCAGGAATTAATTCAGTTAAGTCACAAATTCCATTTCAAATATGTAACATATACGTAAAAAGTAGTAAAGTAAATGTCAGTATCTAATAAACTAGGGAAAAATGCCTGCATCTAATAAACTAGGGAAAAATGCCTTGACGATTTTTACTTCTGAGAGATAGAGGGAAAATGTTTCATCAAATGATAATTTCCACTTTCCATTCTCTCCCCAGCATGTTTGTGACACCTCCAAAGTTTACAAATAATATAAGCTTAGTTAAATTATTCCCTACAGTCCAATAAATTGCTAATTTAACCTCTTTCCTGTTTTCTCGGTAGACAGATATGGTTTTACTCAATGCTTTATAACAAACATAATCTACTCTATGTCATATTCAATGGGGCTAGGAGGAATACAGTAATAATTGCCTCCCCATTTTTAGGTCCTGAAAAGCTAATCAGAAACCTCCCACAATTTAGGGCTTCATGCAGGTCTCTCTGGTCTTATATCCACGTTAGTTATACTGATATAGGCATTGTCCATGCCACTATGATTTCTGAAAGGTAGATATATAGGTCTATTGCTGTCTGGCAGTGTAGATCTTTGTCAGGCCAAAGTTTCCTTCTCCCTATAACCATTCTTCTTTGAGATCCTATCATATGACTAAAGACCTTCAAAGTAGTAGGACACAGTTAATTCTGGATCCAGTAAATCCCCACCAATCCTGTCCAGACCAGAGAAAGTACTTCCCTAAGTACAGTCATACTTTCTTTGTGGCTCCTTTCCTTTCTGAGAAAATTATGCTTAAACTTCCCAATCAGAAGTTGGGAAAAGAAATGCTAAAAATGGAACTTCTTCTTCAGGAAGATTAATTTTTTAATGGTGTAAATGTGTCCCAAAGAAAAGAAAAATATACTTTACTATCTTCCTGTAATAAAGGAGAAACAAAATAAAACACACTAAAACCACGAAATAGTATTTTAGTTAATTATCTTGTCATTCTCCTGTAGTATATTTAACTGCAAAGACAATTTATGTCTTGTGTTGATATACTTTTCTTTTTTTTTAAGAACAGGGAATAGGGCAGACTCCTCAGAGCAATACCTCTTTTCACACAGTTGCTAACTACTTCAATGTCATTTTCATTTATTTTCTTGTTTCATTGAGTATAAGCCTTCAAGAGTAAGCAGTGATGTTTGGCTCTGAGCTCAATGCTTCTCATTGATTCCTTAGTTACGGAACTCTTCTGTTTTTGAGCCCTACAAAGTTGGAGGAGGATTGTGTGTTTTTTAAATTTGAGGATCCCTTTCCAATCCTTCCCTGAAAACCAGCTTGTTGTTAGAAGGCAGAGCTAAAGTTCTGCTATAATAATGACCAGCCTCTCCCAATAAAAACATCCACCACTCAGTGAGTGATTCAGCCAATTTCCTCTCCCTGCTGATGACTGTCCTTGGTGAATCTGGAGCTCCACAAGCGCAGTAACACCTTGATCCTTCTTTTGGTGTGTCATGAAGTTGTCCTTCATTGCAGTCCTATGGCAGAGATTTAATAGTTAATAAGTGAATTAATAGATGGATGGATGGGTGATCCAGGATGGAGAATATCTGTTAGTTATTTATTGAAAAGAGGATAAACCCTCATTCTGATTTAAATGAATGTGTGCCATAAAATATATAAGCACCCTTTGGAGAAAATAACTCAAATACAATATTGAGCAAGTAAAATCTAGCTTTCATTAGAGTTATTTATCCATCATATGTAAAATACAAATAGAAGCAGACTTGTTGATGAAGGATAAAATATTATGGCACCCCAAAATATGTCCCTTTGGTTACCGATTATTTTGAGCTGTAGGCACTTGAAAAACAGTAACTGAAGTGAAAGACTTTTTCCCTTATCTAGCTGGAGATAGATCCTCTAAAAGGAATTCAATTGTGATAAATCCCCTCCTGGACTTCCATCAGCCAGAGGAGTCTAGAGGCCTATATCACACCCAGCCAAATGTTGTCACAAACTGTCAAACCTACCTACCTACAAACCTTCTTATAAATTTCTTTAACATTTATTTATTTTTGAGAGAGACAGAGCATGGGCAGGGAGGGGCAGAGAGAGAAGGAGACACAGACAGAATCTGAAGCAGGCTCCAGGCTCTGTGCTGTCAGCACAGAGCCAGATTGTGGGCTTGAACCGACAGACCGAGATCATGACCTGAACCAAAGTAGGATGCTTAACCTACTGACCCACCCAGGCGCCCCTCTACCATCAATTCTTATGAGTCCATTTATCTTTGCTAAAAAAACATTTACTTTCCCCTAAAATATCTGCATTCCCCCTCTGCTTTCCCTATTAAGATAGTATTTAATCCTGAATTTTAAAGCCATCTCTCTGAATTATTCATTTTTCCCCAGGTATTTCCATGTACACATGAGGTATATATGTTAATAAGCTTTTGCTTATTTTCTTTTGTTAATCTGTTTAATATTATAGGAGTCTCAGTTAATAAGTCAAAAGGGGAGAGGAAAATTATTTCTCCTCCTCTACCCTATTTTAAATTCACCCAGAAGACAAATTGTCTTTTCAAAAACATCAATTGGGCATCCACTGTTTATTAGCCAGGAATTTTTTTAGGTCCCAAATGGCTCAGAATGGAAGTGTAAAAGTATCATAAGTGTTGTATTCAAAAGTATGTGTTATGTGATGCTGTAGCACAAACAACATACAAACCTCAGTGGCTTAAAGTAGTATGTCTCTCTCAACTACACATCCAAAGCTAAACAGGCAGGGGCTCTGCTTCATGTAGTCACTGACGACGTCAGTCTGATGCCACCATCATGTACCTACAGACACACAGCATCCTCTGACAGCATGGTCGACAATTATGTGTCCACACTTAGAATGATGCACATCATTTCCCCTCACATCTCATTGGCCAGAGCTAGTCATATGGTTCCAGCTAAGTACAAGAGGCCAGAGAAGTGGACAGTTCTTTTGTTTCCAGAAGCAGAGGAGAATTTGATATAAACAGGTGCTAGTAGTAAAGCAGATCATTATTTCAAAAAATCTTTTGTGTTTATTTATTTTTGAGACAGAGAGAAACAGACCATGAGTGGGGAGGGGCTGAGAGACAGGGAGACACAGAATCTGAAGTAGGCTCCAGGCTCTCAGCTGTCAGCACAGAGCCCGACGTGGGGCTTGAACCCATGAACTGTGAGATCGTGACCTGTGCCAAAGTCGGACACCCAACCAACTAAGTCACCCAGGTGCCCCATGCAGATAATTATTAACACCATGTGTTATATACAATAATAAAACTATGCTCCCAGACCCGAATACATATCTCAGCATTAATTTTTAGAGACTATATAATTTGTACGAGTTATTTTATCCTCCAACTCTGCTTCCCTATCTAAAAATGAGAATAATGAATCTATATGGTTTTTGCAAAGCCTGCGTAATGTAGTGGAATATATAAAGACCAGATACATACAAGCTTTTCAACAAATGGCAGTGGTAGTAATTTTTCTTATATAACATGAGAGATGTAATACCTATCGAAAGCGGTCATATTCCTTGGCTACATATTAGATTTATCTGGATGCTTAAAAAATAATGATGCCTGAAACCTACCCTCAGATTTTCTATAGGGTAAAGCCAAAGCGTTGATATTTTTAAAGGCAACCAACTTATTTTAGCATAAAAGCAGGGTTAAATACCTCTCTGGTAAGATGAAAAATAAGAGAGACACATATGGTTGATATTAATTTGTTGTCTTTCTCAGAATTTCTTTCCTTTTTAAAAATATATAACTCAACAACAAACTACATTGTTTAAAAAGGGAAATAATTGTGTTTTCCACAGTAAAATACATTACTATTATAACAATCAAATTCATTTTACAGCAAACAAGAAAATAGATGCTATATAAATAATTGTTTTTTCACGGTGGAAAGAAAAAAATAATCCATAGAAACATAACATCTAGGTATACAGTAGCTGAATAAAACAGGAGAATCACCTTGGACTGCAACATGGATTTCCAACAAAACAAGAAATCTAGGTTATGTTTCACATATACCCTTAATAAAAAAAACTCTCAGAACATTTTATCGATGGAAGTATACTAATGAGAAAAAAAATTACCTGGAGGTCTACAGTGACACAAAAAATAGAGAATATTGTGAGGGACGGCTTAGGGCATAGGTCTAGGGCATAAAAAATACAGTTTGAATATTCATTCACAGACTAAAAATGCTACTATATAGTTTGTTAAAGGGGAAGAAACAAAGCAGTGTTGGCAAAAGCACAAGTTAGGATTTAACATAACAATTTGGGAAGCGACATCAAAATTCAATTTTGTACATAGTGATAACATAATTGATGACACTCCACACCCTTAGTTTCTTTTTATTTTAATATACCATTAAGGATTATAAAGCATATATGTTTACTCCATGGCTGGGATATTTATATCAACTAAACTGGGGATCACATCCATGCTACAGTTTCATGCTTGCTTCAAGTCATCATTAAAGCATTATGAATGAGCAAGTTACTTAGAGTATAAAAGTCTTTTCCCTGAAGTACTCACATCAGGATATAATCTCCTGGCCTTAGATGAAACATGGCAAAAAAGAACACCATGTATTATTCTTTTCTTTCATTAGTTAATCGATTTGGGATTTAAATCAACAAACGTACTCAACATTTATTACATACAGAACACTGCGTTTACTATCTTAATGTTCTTAAGTTTTTACTTATTTAAAATTCTCAATAGGTTAATTTTTATATGAAGTACATAAACATATATACATATGTAAATTTATATGCTTTTTAAAGGTTTATATATGTCTATTTAAAATATACAAACATCTATTCATTTAGCATTAAATATTTATTGAATACCTAATATATTCAAAGCACTGTCATAGTTTTTAAGATACTGTGTCTGGTGCTGTTTTTAGCATTTTATTTTTGTTTCATTGTTTATTTTTCATTTCTTATCTAGATTATGAGTAGTCAACAAAAAGGGAAACATTAACTTATTCATTGAGATTATAAAAGTGAAGTAAGTGTACATGAAACATTTTTAAAGTTTATTTATCTGGGGGGAGAGAGAGAGAGAGAGAGTGTGAGCTGGAGAGGCACAGAGAGGGAGAGAGAATCTGAAGCAGGCTCTAGGTTATCAGTGCAGAGCCCAACGTGGGGCTTGAACTCTTGAAATGTAAGATCATGACCTGAGCTAAAATTGAGTTAGATGTTTTACCAAATAAGCCATCCAGGCACCCCTATATGAAACGTTTTACAACAATGAAACTGCTTGGATATATAGAGAAGAACAAAGATAAAATCCACAAAATCCTTAAATTTGTTAAACTATTCATAAAGTAACTGCAAGTTCTTTTTATTATTACTACTTGTATGAAGAAATGCTAAACACACTTGTGAAGAAACAAAGTAACTATTATAAATGAGGTAGTAAATATGTATATTATAACTAATTAAATTTTAGCATATAGTGAGGGAAAGAGATAGGAAAAAAATTGTGAATAGAAGTGATAAATACCAGCATTACAAATGATATGATGTTTGATGGGTTGTTTAATTGTAATTTGTTTGTGGGGGAGGTAACAGAGTGCAACATTTAAGAGAAAACTTTTCAAAATCATACAGACATGATATACAATTCAGTTGCTGAGACTTGGAGCTCTGTAGCTTTGGGCGGTTTTGGAAATTCTGTGCCACAAAGTCTTAATTACACAATGAAGATTGAATACTATTTCATAACATTGTGAGGCAATTGTTTAGTCTATAGTATATGGTAAATAAACTACTGTGGGTAATAATACAGTGGAATAATAGTAATCAAATGTAGTGAATTTAAAGCTAATAGGAAGAAAATAGGGGAAAAGCTATAGTTATGTATTTATAACTTTAAACACTAAAAGTAAAAGTTTATTGTCTTGTACCTCCTAGGAGTAAAGACTTGAAGTTTAGTAAGCCCAATTAAAGAACAATAATGATAATAATAAAATAGATAAAAGGAAGCTTTATTAAAATCTGCATAACTAATATTAAAAAACCATTCATGAGTATAAGTTGACCAATATTAACAAATCTGCAGTTTTTAAATATTTCAAGATGAAGTGAATCTTTAAAAAATTTTTTAAGAATGTCTTTTCAACTTCCTCCATTTCATATATGTTATTGCTAAAAGAAAATATATTTTACTTAGGAATAGAACACTAAAGGTTAAAATATGATTTTTTATAACATGGACAGTATATGTTGATTTTTTTCTATCTTCAGCCTTGACAATAATTAATGTACATGGCTGGAATAGAAAAAGTTATTTTTCAGTGGAACCATTATTGATTTTTCTAGAGGATTCAGAGTGTTATTTCCAAGGGCTCTATTGTCTCTTTTCCAAAAATCAGATGTATTTTAGATATATTTTAAATTTATGTTCCTTAGCCTTCTATTCTGTTTAGTGCTTGTTTGATAACTGAAATTGGGCTTTCTATCAGTGAGAAAACTATTCTTCGGACTTACATTGCAGCTACTTCTAAAAACATGTGACTACAGAGTCATATCAAAGGTAAATAGGAGGAGGCGCCTGGGTGGCTTAGTCGGTTAAGCGGCCGACTTGCGCTTAGGTCATGATCTCGCGTTTCGTGGGTTCAAGCCCCGCGTCGGCCTCTGTCCTGACTGCCAGCTCAGAGCCTGGAGCCTGTTTCAGAGTCTCCCTCTCCCTTCTCACGCTGTCTCTCTCTCTCTTAGAAATAAATAAAACATTAAAAAAAAAAAAAAGGTAAATAGGAGTATTTGCAGTTAAAGGTTCTTTTAATATAGCATAAAAATAGTGTTTTATTGAAGTAACACATCATGTTTATGTCTTACATTTTGAAGAATATTTAGTAGAATTATGATCAGTATGTTAGACTAAGATATTGTCTTCCAAATCTCCATTTTACACACATAATTTGTATGACAAAATACAAAATACGCTGGTTTAAAACAAGGATCAAGAGAAAAAGAAAACAAGAAAGAAAAATCTCAAGTTTTAACCGTAAAGAGGAACGTGGTTATTGTAAACAGCCAGACTACTGATATATAAGAATTAATATCAAATAGTATATAATAAACAAACTAGATGGGGAAATAGATGCATAGTTCTTCTGTAGTATAGATTGGAACTGAATCCCACAAACTCAGAAAGCAGAAAAGGCTGTCACACTGTAAAAAAATAGATAAAAAATATTTGGCACTTTGGCTCAGGGATATTTCTTTTTAAGTTTATTTCTTAGAGAGAGAGCACGTTAAAACATGAGTGGGGGAGGGGCAGAGAGAGGGATAGACATGGAATCCCAATCAAGCTCCATACTGCCAATATGAAGCCTGTCATAGGGCTCAAAATCAGGAACCCTGATATCATGACTTGAGCTGAAATGAAGAGTCAGATGCTTAATCCATGGAGTCACCCAGGTGCTCCATGGTCTAGGTCTATGAATGAAATAAGAGACACTTGAGAACAAAGAGCATCCTATTCCCATTTCTCATGAGATCCAAAAAAATCTAAACCAATAAATTAACGTAAAGCTGGTCTGAAATATGTACAATAATAAAACTTGAAAAATAATGTACTTACTACTTTAAATTGCATTTTTACAAGGTGAATGTTTTTTTCATTTATGGATACAGATTTTCTTCACGTTAAAAATAACAATGATAACAATAATTTGATATTGGTTTACAAACCCACACACTTGCAGCAGCAGGCATGTAGGCAAACATGCATAATAACATTTTTATTTCTAATAATGACAAAAACTAGAAAAATCTAAAATTAATCAAAAGTCAAATGATAAATTATTTATTCATTTAAGACATTACTGTAGAAAAACAAAAAATATAAGCAAATATTTCAAATTAAAACTCAGATTAATGTTAAAAACACAGGGGCAACTGGTTAATTGTCCGACTTCAGCCCAGGTCATGAATGGTTCAGGTCATGATCTCATGATTTGTGAGTTTGAGGCCCACATCAGGCTCCCTGCTGTTAAAGCAGAGCTATCCAGATTCTCTGTCTCCCACTCTCTCTGTTCTTCCCCTGCTCACGTGTGTGCTCTCTCTCTCAAAAAATAAACATTTAAAAGTTATAAATATTAACAGCATAATATTGAAGAAAGAAATACATAATACTGAAGAAAGACTACATATTACATGAATCTAATTATATAAAGACTTTTGTTAATAACAAAACTAAATAATAGAGATGCCTAGTTGTGGGATTCAATAGGATGTATAGTTATGAGGTAAATTTTAAATCAAATAAAGAAAATGGTTGCCACAAAAGTGACTTGTGTTTAGTAAAAGGTGAAAGATTTATACGATCTGAAGAGGAACAAGGGGGAGAAGAAGGGGGGAAATGGTGGGGGAAAGGGAGAGAGGCAGACCATGAGAGACTGTTGAATGCTGACAAAAACTGAGGATTGATGGATGTGGGGGGGAGGAGGGATGGGCATGGAGGAGAGCACTTGTGGGGATGAGCACTGGGTGTTATGTGGAAACTAATTTGACAATAAACTATTTGTAAAAAAAAATTAAAAAAAAAGTGACTTGTGTTAACTCTTAGGGGAATGATATTGTGATTGGGTTGTAAAATAAATAAATAAATAAATATGAAAGGAAGCAACCTAGAACTTTTACAGGGCAATGATGAAGATTCTCACTTTTGAGAGGATGAAGTAGGTATAATTTTCCTTTTTTTTTCTGATAAATACAACTAAAAGCCTTGCACATTGTACAAAAAACACATATAAGAAGACTCAACAATGGAAAAAAAGGTATAGTTGCTAGGGATATGGACACTTGAGAAACAAACAAACAGACAAACAAATGGTTAGCTCCCTGAGTTATATTTTTCTCTTATATATCCCAGACTTGGAGTTAAGGAAAACTGTAAGCTGAAAATATTAACAGGTACAGACAAAAATATTGCCCAAGAAGGACTGTTCTGACTAAAAGAAAAATGAAAGAGGAACTTAGGATACCAGACAATTTTTAGATAATGACTACCCTACTCTGGACAAATAACAGAAAAAACTCTAGTCCCATGCACACTTGATCCAGCAAGTGAGAAACTAGATTTCTGCCTTTGTAAGGCTATATTATAAAGAGGCATCTCAACCTATGCGGGGGTAAAGTCATATAGGGAGCTGGGGATTTCATCCCTGGGGGCTGATAATAAACTCTTCCACCCTGGTGTCCCTGGAAATATGTGAGGTGCCTAGACTTCTACTTCCAGCAGCAATGAAGAGCTTTCCACCTTCGGTGTCAAGAGAAGGTGAATGGAGGGGGCATCTGGGTGGCTAAGTTGGTTAAGCGTCCGACTTCGGCTCAGGTCATGATCTCATAGTTTGTGGGTTCGAGCCCTGCATCAGAATCTGTGCTGACAGCTAGCTCAGGGCCTGGAGCCTGTTTCAGATTCTGTATCTCTGTCTCTATTTGACCCTCCCCTGCTCATGCTGTCTCTCTCTGTCTCAGAAATAAATAAAACATTAAAAAAAATAAAAACAGACTTAAAAACAAAAGACAAGGTGAATGGAGAACTTGAACTCCTGCCTCTATTTGTCAGTAACCAGGTGGATCCTCCTATTCTCTCTTTTTCTATTGTTTATGTAAAAAAAATTTTTTTTTTTTTTTACAAATAGTTTATTGTCAAGTTGGTTTCCATATAACACTCAGTGCTCATCCCCACAAGTGCTCTCCTCCATGCCCATCTCCCCACTCCCCCTCCACACCCATCAGTCCTGAGTTTGTTCTCAGTATTCAAGAGTCTTTCATGGTTTGCCTCTTTCCCTCTCCCCCACTATTTCCCCCCTTTTTCTCCCCCTTGGTCCTCCATTAAGCTCCTCGTAATCCTCCTATATGTGCAAACAATGGTATTTGTCCTTCTCTGCCTGACGTATTTCGCTCAGCATAACACACTCAATCCATCCATGTTACTACACATGGCCAGATTTCATTTTTTCTCATTGCCATGCAGTATTCCATCGTATAGATAAACCACATCTTCTTGATACATTCGTCCGTTGATGGACACTTAGGCTCTTTCCATGTTTTGGCTATGGTTGAGAGTGCTGCTATGAACATTGGGGTACATGTGCTCCTATGCATCAGGAGCTGCATCCCTTGGGTATGCATCCTACTGTATCCCTTGGGTAAATTCCTAGCACTGCTATTGCTGGGTCATAGGGGAGTTCTATTGTTAACTTTTTGAGGAACCTCCACACTGTTTTCCAGAGGGGCTGTACCAGTTTACGTTCCCACCAACAGTGTAGGAGGTTGCCCATTCTCCACATCCTCGTCAGCATCTAGAGTTCTCTGATTTGCTCATTTTAGCCACTCTGACTGGCGGGAGGTGGTATCTCAGTGTGGTTTTGATTTGTATGTCCCTGATGAGGAAGGATGCTGAGCATCGTTTCATGTGTCTGTTGGCCATCTGGATGTCCTCTTTGGAGAAGTGTCTGTTCATATCTTCTGCCCATTTCTTCACTGGGTTGTTTGTTTTTTGGGTGTGGAGTTTGGTGAGTTCCTTATAGATTCTGGATATTAACCCTTTATCTGATATGTCATTTGCAACTATCTTTTCCCATTCCGTTGGTTGCCTATTAGTTTTCTGGGTTGTTTCCTTGGCTGTGCAGAAGCTTTTAATCTTGATGAGGTCCCAACAGTTTATTTTTGCTCTTGATTCCCTTGCTTTTGGGGATGTGTCAAGTAAGAAGTTGCTGCGGTGGAGGTCAAGGAGGTTGTTTCCTGCTTTCTCCTCTAGGGTGTTGATAGTTTCCTGTCTCACGTTCAGGTCCTTTATCCATTTTGAGTTGATTTTTGTGCATGGTGTGAGAAAATGATCTAGTTTCATTCTTCTGCATGTTGCTGTCCAGTTCTCCCAACACCATCTGTTAAAAAGGCTGTCTTTTTTCCATTGGATATTCTTTCCTGCTTTGTCAAAGATCAGTTGGCTGTATACTTTTGGGTCCACTTCTGAGTTCTCAATTCTGTTCCATTGGTCTATGTGTCTGTTTTTGTGCCAATACCATACTGTCTTGATGATGACAGCTTTGTAGTAGAGGCTAAAGTCTGGGATGGTGATACCTCCCGTTTTGGTTTTATTTTTCAGTATTACTTTGGCTATTCGGGGTCTTTTGTGGTTCCATACAAATTTTTGGATAGTTTGTTCTAGTTTTGAGAAGTATGCTGGTGCAATTTTGATTGGAATTGCATTGAATGTGTAGAGTGCTTTAGGTAGTAATGACATCTTAACTATATTTATTCTTCCTATCCATGAGCATGGAATGTTTTTCCATTTCTTTGTGTCTTCTTCAATTTCCTTCATAAGTTTTCTATAGTTTTCATCATACAGATCTCTTATATCCTTGGTTAGGTTTATTCTTAGGTACTTTATGGTTTTTTTGTGCAATTGTGAATGGGATCAGTTTCTTGATTTCTCGTTCTGTCGCTTCATTGTTGGTGTATAAAAATGCAACCGATTTCTGGACGTTGATTTTGTACCCTGCAACTTGGCTGAATTCTTGGATCAGTTCTAGTAGGCTTCTGGTGGATTCTGTTGGGTTTTCTACGTAGAGTATCATGTCGTCTGCGAAAAGTGAAAGTTTGACTTCTTCTTTGCCAATTTTGATGCATTTGATTTCCTTTTGTTGTCTGATGGCTGATGCTAGGACTTCCAGCACTGTGTTAAACAACAGTGGTGAGAGTGGACATCCCTGTTGTGTTTCTGATCTCAGGGGGAAGGCTCTCAGTTTTTCCCCGTTGAGGATGATGTTAGCTGAGGGCTTCTCATAGACAGCTTTTATGATGTTTAAGTAAGTTCCTTCTATCCCGACTTTCTCGAGGGTCTTTATTAAGAAGCGATGTTGTATTTTGTCAAATGCTTTTTCTGCATCTATCAACAGGATCATATGGTTTTTGTCTTTTCTTTTGTTGATGTGATGTATCACATTGATTGATTTACGAATATTGAACCAGCCCTGTA
Source organism: Hyaena hyaena (assembly GCF_003009895.1). NCBI lineage: Eukaryota > Metazoa > Chordata > Mammalia > Carnivora > Hyaenidae > Hyaena > Hyaena hyaena. The sequence continues at coordinate 825,650 of NW_024081059.1, read as the reverse complement.
ATCCAGGAATGAATCCCACTTGATCTTGGTGGATAATTCTTTTTATGTGCTGTTGGATTTGATTTGCAAGTATCTTGTTGAGGATTTCTGCATCCGTATTCATCAAGGATACTGGCTTGTAGTTCTTGTTTTTTGCTGGATCCCTGTCTGGCTTGGGAATCAGAGTGATGCTGACTTCATCAAAATGAGTCTGGGAGTTTTCCTTCGATTTCTATTTTTTGGAATAGCTGGAGAAGAATTGGCATTAATTCCGTTTTAAATGTCTGATAGAACTCCCCTGGGAAGGCATCAGGTCCAGAGCTCTTATTTGTTGGGAGATTTTTGATCACTGATTCGATTTCTTCACTAGTTATGGGTCTGTTCAGATTTTCTATTACTTCCCGTGTGAATTTTGGTAGGGAGTGTGTGTTTAGGAATTTGTCCATTTCTTCTAAGTTGTCCAATTTGTTGGCATATAATTTTTCATAGTATTCCCCAATAATTATTTGTATTTCTGAGGGGTTGGTTGTAATAAGTCCATTTTTATTCATGATTTTGTCTATTTGGGTGTTCTCTCTTTTCTTTTTGAGAAGCCTGGCTAGAGGTTTGTCAATTTTGTTTATTTTTTCAAAGAACCAACTCTTGGTTTCAGTGATCTGTTCAATTGTTTCTTTGGTCTCTATGTTGTTTATTTCTGCTCTGATTTTTACTATTTCTCTTCTTCTACTGGGTTTGGGGTGCTCTTGTTGCTCTGCTTCTAGTTCCTTTAGGTGAGTTGTTAGATTTTGCACTTGCGCTTCCTCTAATTTCATGAAGTAGGCCTGGAGTGCAATGTACTTTCCTCTTAGGACTGCCTTTGCCACATCCCATAGAGTTTGGATTGTTGGATTTTCATTTTCATTTGTTTCCATATATTTTTTAATTTCTTCTCTAAATGCCTGATTGGTCCATTCATTCTTTAGTAGGGTGTTCTTTAACCTCCATGTTTTTGGAGGTTTTCCGGACTTCTTCCTGTGATTGATATCAAGTTTCAATGCATTATGATCTGAAAGTGTGTATGGTATGATCTCAATCCTTTTATATTTATTGAGGACTGCTTTATGTCCCAGTATGTGATCTCTCTTGGAGAATGTGCCATGCGCACTTGAGAAGAAAGTGAATTCCTTGGCCTCAGGATGCAGAGTTCTAAATATATCTGTCAGATCCATCTGGTCCACTGTGTCATTCAAGTCCATTGTTTCTTTAGTGGTTTTCTGTCTGGTTGATCTACCCATTGCTGTAAGCAGAGTATTAAAGTCCCCTGCTATTAGCACATTCTTATCTATAAGGTTGTTTCTGTTTGTGATTAATTTTTCTAAAAATTTGGTGCTCCCATATTTGGTGCGTAGACATTTATAATTATTAGTTCTTTCTGATGGATGGACCCTGTAATTATTGTATAATGACCTTCTTCATCCCTTGTTATTGTGTTTAATTTAAAGTCCAGTTTGTCTGATATAAGTAGAGCTACTTCAGCTTTCTTTTGCCTTCCCATAGCATGATAGATATTTTTCCATCCCCTTACTTTTAATCTGAAGGTATCTTCCAATCTAAAATGTGTTCCTTGTAGACAGCAAATAGATGGATTTTGTTTTTTTAATACATTCTGCTACCCTATGTCTTTTGATTAGAGCATTCAGCCCATTTACATTCAGTGTTATTATTGAAATATGTGGGTTTAGAGTCATTGTGTCCTTTGTGGGGTTCATTCTTGTGTTGGTGTCTCTGGTGTCGTCATTCCTTGCAATACTTCCCTCAGAGAGTCCCCCTCAGGATTTCTTGTAGGGCTGGCTTAGTGGTGACAACTTCTTTCAATTTTTGTTTATTTGGAAAGGCTTTTATCTCTCCTATTTTGAATGACAGGCTTGCTGGATAGAGGATACTTGGCTGCATATTTTTTCTGTTCATCACATTGAAGATCTCCTGCCATTTCTTTCTGGCCTGCCAAGTTTCAGTAGATAGGTCTGTTACCATTCTGATAGGTTTCCCTTTTGTATGTTAGGGCCCTTTTCTCCCTAGCTGTTTTCAAAATTCTTTGTCCTTATATTTTGCTATTTTCACTATGATATGTTGTGCAGAAGATCGATTCAAATTACGTCTGAGGGGAGTTCTCTGTGCACTTGTATTTCAACGTTTACTTCCTTCCCCAGATCGGGGAAGTTCTCTGCTATAATTTGTTCCAGGACTCCTTCAGCACCTTTCCCTCTCTCTTCCTCTTCTGGGATTCCTATGATACAGATATTGCGTTTGACCGTATCACTGAACTCTCGAACTCTTCTTTCCTGTTCCTGGATCAGTCTGTCTCTTTTTTTGTCAGCTTCTTGTTTTTCTATAATGGTGTCTTCTAAATCACTTATTCTCTTTTCTGCCCCTTTAATCCGTGCATTGGACACCTCCACTTTATTATGTATTTCATTTATCACATTTTTTAAATTCATCATGGCTAGTTTTGTTCTCCACGTTGGTTGTAGCCATAGTTTCTTTGATGTCCTTATGCTTTTTGCAAGCCCAGCGATTAATCTTACTATTATTGTTCTAAAATCTTGTTCAGTTATGCTGCTTATATCTGTTTTGAGCAGTTCATTAGCTGTCAATTCTTCTTGAAATTTCTTCGGAGGAGAGCTCTTTCGTTTCGTCATTTTGGTTAGCTTTCTGTCTCTTGTTAGTTTTAAAGACTTGTTATACTCTCTGCAGCTGTGAGCGCTGCTGTACCCAAGAAGACTCCTTGACTGTCCAGGACCTATCCTTTCAGAAAGTGTTCTTTGAATGGTATCTCTTGGTCTCTCTTGTTGAGACATTGGTTATTTTATTTTCCTACTCGTAGTGGTATTTGGGACTCTCCACTATGTGTACTTTGGCTTGTTTCTTGAGGTCGCTCTCGTGAAGAAAACATACAGACAAACACACAGGGAACAGAGGGACACAAACGCACAGACAAATCCAACAATCACGCGAACCGAGAGGGAAAACTAAAAAGTAATGAGAAAAGACGGAGGAGGGAAGGCAAATGATAAAAAATAAAAATACATTAAAAAGTCAAAAAGAAGAAGGGAAAAGGAAGAAAGAAGAAAACCGATAGACAAAGATCGGTTTAAAGCATATAACCAGATTTCCCAGCTACAATTAAATAGCCGGGTGTATGCAGTGCTGGTTGAAGAGCATAGAGAAAGAGAGAGATGATAGGGTGGAGATAAGGCAAAATTGGAAATAGAATGAACAGGCAGAAGGGATAAGAAGCTTTTTCAAAGAACTAAAGTGTGGAATATGGTTGAAGAGTTGAGAGAAAGAAGGTGGTGTTATCAAGAGAAACTATCTAGTCTGATTACTCCTGAGAGTCTTTGTTATACCGCCATTAACAGTTCTGCTGGTCGCTGCTTCCCTGCTGCCAGGGGTTGAGTGGAGGGTGAGGGAAGTGTCGCAGCCTCAGATACACCTGGGTCAAGCAGCAATACAACCGGAGTGCGTTTGGGGAATGTAGCAGCTTCAGGTCCTCAGAGTCCAGTTGCCTCACCACATCTCCATGCCTTACTGGCCGCCGTCGCTTCAGCACGCAACTTTCGATCACGCAGCCACCGCTTCACCTGGCGCTGGCGCCACTTCACCGGGTCACAGCTGCTGCCACTTTAGTGGGCCAATGTCGCGGGTGCCACTGCCGCTTCACCCGGTGCTGGGACGCCTCCGCAGGCGTTGCTGCAGGTTCACTGGGCTGCCACCGCCATGCATGGTGCTGGGCGCGTGGCAGTTCCGTTTTTCCTGGCGCCTTCTGGGACCAGGGCACCTAGTTTAAAGTCAGCATCCCAGCCAGAGCCAAAAAAACCTGTCTTTCCAAGCC